>NC_092809.1:30936609-31242889 GCF_040954645.1 Diabrotica undecimpunctata | reverse complement strand
TCACCAAATACAGTAATTTAACGGTGAAAATTGTGAGGATCTTGGTGTCCAGAGAACCGGACCTTTAGTAGCTATCCATCTATCGCTAAATATTTCATCAAGCATTGTGCCCACTTCTCAATTATTGATAAAATGCGTTAGGTTTTCACGGCCATCGTCCAACTTGTTAAACCGTTTGTTCAGGCTGTTCGGCCGTTGTCTTTTAAAGTTAGTTCTCAACGTTTTGCCAACACTAGAAGCGAAACGTGGCTATCTATTGCAGAGGATACAGCCACAGCTGCCCTCACGCGATCGCGTTTCAACACATTTATTAATCTATCAATTAGTGAACATATATATATATATACATATATATATATATATATATATATATATATATATATATATATATATATATATATATATATATTCACATATACACTAATTTATTTTTTAGAACAATAAATTCTGAAAAGGACCGTTTAACCAATACCCCTTTCGCCTCTGATTTGTCCAGTGCGCTCCTCCAACGACGTCCAAAAACAAACCACCAGTGGAACCACGAAGCCAGAAAGAAAACAACAGCCAACACAAAAGAAAACAAACCACGTCCTGAAGAGGTGGAAAACCTAAAACAGGCAATAAACACTACATCCAAATATTCAATTTACGATGGAAACAGAGAAAGATCAATAACTAGCGTTCCTAGATGTATTAGTAAATCGAAAGGAATGTTACTTAGGACATAAAGTGTATCGAAAACCTACACACACAGACAGATACCTAAACAGAAACTCAAATATCATCCAGGCCAAAAACAAGGTATCATCAAAACTCTGGCGGAGAGAGCGAAGAGAATTCGTGAACCACAGCATCTGCAAAGTAAACTTCTTCATATTGAAAAAGCGCTCACCTCTAATGGTTATACCAGAGGAGAAATACATAAAGCGATTAACACCGTTTCTAGAAGAAAGTACGACGAAACAGCATGTATAGACAAAGCGTTCTTGCCCTATATATCGGGGGTAATAGACAGAATTGTTTGAATACTTAAAAAAGCAAATGTAAAGACCATTTTCAAGCCTTAAAGAAAATCAAGGACTGTTTAAGATCGGTGAAGGACAAACGCGACCCATTAGCAACGGCCGGAGTATACCGAATACCATACACATGTGGAATGGTATATGTGGGAACCACGAAGAAACACACAAACACAAGGTTAAACAAACATAAAAGCCATTGTCATTTTAGGACATATCGATAAATCTGCCGTTTTTGAACACGCTTTGGGAAGCGGAGAACATCGGATACTCTTCGAAGAAACGCAGATGCTGGATAAAACATCACAATACTACCCACGGTTATATCGGGAAGCGGTGGAAATATATAAGCATCCAAATAATTTTAATCGGATAGAAGAAGGACTAAAAATTAACAAAACATGGATACCAATATTAAAATCCGCAAACACCCTTTCCGCAAAACACGAAAAAAGAAAAGCTACGAACGACGACACGCCCCCTCACACCGAAATCAGTTGAGGGGAGGCGAGTAGAAAATATAAATATGTTCTCCGTAGTACAACGCGGCGTCAGTTTCAGCTTACAAGCGAAGCAGTAACATCTCCAGAAAATGCCAACCCCTAGTGTTGGCGAAACGTCGAGAAGTAATTTCAGAAAAGAACGGCCTAACAGCTCGAACAAACAGCTTAACAAGTTTTTTCGAATATTGTCAGTCGGTGCTCCATCTTGTTGAAACCAAGCCTCATTATTATGTGAAGCGTACAGTGCTGGTAGAATTACTTGCCATAAAATGTTGCAGAAATGCTCTCCGTTTTACGATTTATTTATTTAATTTTATTTGTCCTACGTAGGTAGGTATATTTAGCTACTTCGTGTATGTTTGTTTGTTCTACTCTCATTTTTAAGACTTGTAACGTTATAACCGTCACATGTTTGTTATTTTTCTTTAAACAATTATTATATTTCAATTTCTTGCGATTTCATTTATTTATTAACTTTCTCTTTTATTTTACTATCTTAATTCTAAAAATGGTTGGCTTACCAGTTACCTTTTCATATTTCATTGTAAACTAAAAATAAAATCAAAATGCGAAAAATGGTTATTTCTAACAAATCTTGAAGATTACAATTATATTCAAACAACAAACGCAAATATTATAGAAATACACACTGGATATACGGTTTAAGAAAATTTATTTCATTTTTATTTTTTTTTAATTTTTTATTTTGTTCTTCATAGGCCTCACCTCATTACACATGCGATCGTGTTGCCTGTCCGGATTATATCATTTTAACTTATTTATTTTAATAATAATTAAATTCATTTAATTATCCTTGTTATCAGCCATATCCTTTAAAAATTGTTTTTTAAGCAAGAAAATTTAAAACGCATGCAGTCGCTAACGCAAGCTTTACTATTTTAGTTTTTTGGCCTATAAAAATTTTTCTTGTTCCCCTTGTTGGGTGAAACTTTATGAAGCCTAGTGATTATTAAAATTTCATTTATATTTTTTTATCTATTATGAAATTTGTGAGTTTTATTATTATATATTGGCTCCCAACTTTCAGAGGTAGTTATCCCAATGACACTCCACCATTTCTGATAAGTCGTTCGATGGTTACAGTCTTTTTATTCGTTTATCAGAATTTTAATTTTGTTTACTTTTTTTCTTATTTTTATTGAATCTTTATTTAAGATACAATGTAGTTAGCTTATCGTAAGTGGTTTAGATATTATCTCTTAAGAAATATTGATAAAAATAAAGTTATAAAGTTCGTTTAAACATAATCTCAAGCAAAATTCTTTATTTGTAAAAAAAATATTGTAAGATGGAAGGCAACAGAAGGTATCATACTGCGCTACGTTAATAAAATAAAACAAATATATATATATATATATATATATATATGTATATATATATATATATATATATATATATATATATATATATATATATATATATATATATATATATAAATATGTATCTACTTCTCCATCCGCCAATCAAACTCCTACTGTCAGAAATGTTTGCGTTAATCACAACGCTAGCCCTCACGCCTCCACCCAAACTACGTCACCATCGACGGTATAAATACCTCGGAAGCCCTGAAGAGGACATCAAAGAGGATGTCGAAAAGCTCGCCGTAAAGATAATCGACGCGGTTCAACCCGGAAGACTGTTAAATTTAATCTTAATTCTTTTAATAGTATTAATTTTAGCTCTAGGTTTAATATATTATATATTATATATTATATATTATATATTATATATTATATATTATATATTATATATTATATATTATATATTATATATTATATATTACATATATACATATATTATGTATATATATATATATATATATATATATATATATATATATATATATATATGTAACTAAGACTTACCTCTGGTGTAACAAAATAACTTGGACTCTTCTCGATAGTAATTTGTCCAGGATAAGAATGAGGCATCTGCATTCGGTACCATTCCAGACCTTTGAAGTAGTTTTCATCCCTGTCAAAGAAATGTATTTCTCCCGCTGCTTTTTGGATCATAGGATGTAGGTAGAGCATTTCTAGAAGTGCTCTTGTGCCACATTTTCGTACACCCATGATAATTGCCTATAATTATATATAATATATAGGTCACTAAATACCCAAAATATTAAAGAACAAAAAAATACATGATTATCTCAATAGAGATATCATTATTAAGTAGTATAAACGGCTACTGATTAATATACATTTGACAAAGTACTAAAATTAAACTATTTTCGCTAATTTATACGCATCTGTGCAACTTAAAAAGTATACAAATTATATTCTAGTATAACAAGTGCCACAAAACTTGCTGACATAATAAAAATATTAATAGCAAAACCTAGGCTCCACGGTCAAAAGTTTAGGAAAAAAATTAAACATGTAAAAGTAGATTAGCAATCAGATGACTAAAAATAGTTATGGGATATTAGAATAGTTCCCACCATATTAAAATATATTTTCAAGTCAACAGAAGATAACATGATAATATAAACGCAGAAGATAAGAAAGTTAGTTTTAATTTGTTAAATGTAGTATTATAATAAGTAACGAAGAAATAATAACCGACAAAGAGCATTGCAGAAACCTGGAAAATTTACTACTCAGTCTTTAAGAAACATGCTTATTTTAAGAGTAGAAGTAAAGAGGGATCTCAGCTAACTAAAAACCAAAACCCCCCAGGGATAGATAGTATATCCGCAGAGATATCTGCAATACGATATGGATCACGGTATGAAACATGGGTAAATGACCCGATGGGTGGTGCAAATCAACCCTTATTTCTATCCATAAAAAGGATCACTAACCGTATGCGGAACCGTTGCCCCTATTCCTCATGCAAGCAAAATCCTGCTACATATAATCAATGAACGGCTAAAGAAATTTCTGCTTCCAGAGATAGCTCAAGAAAAATTTGTATTCGTACCAGGAAAGAAAAGCATGACCACATATTGAATAGAAACAAATAATAGAAACAGCAAGGAAACATAATATATTAATGCTGCTTTATTTATTACAAAAAAGTTTTCGATTCGGTAACGGCTAACCACCTAGTTAACCTAATAAAACATTTATTTAATAAAAACTCAGCCAAACTTAAAGTTTACGAAAGAGATTCAAATGAGTTCATAGCAACAAAGAAACTAGACGGGACTGCATGTTGTTATCTTTATTGTACAACATATGTTCTTAATATATAACAAGAAAAGTACTAGATAAATGGAATAAATGAATCACCATAGTATGCTGAAAAATCAGCAACATGCGATAGGCAGATGTCACACATATACTATCAACGAATGAAGTTGAACTGAATACCATCACCAAACGGCTAAGTTGCATAAGCAAAGAATTAGAACTTCACAACATAGGAAAAACAAAAATATTGATTTTAGATAGAGCAAATAATAACATACCGCTCATGTACCAAGTAGCGAATTTCGAAATTCGTCAGATTTGTATAATGGGGCTTTCTGATAACCAACAATGGCGATGCTTCTCAGAAATCAAGCGTAGACTAGCAATTATTGCCCGAACCGCAAGAGCTAAATTAAAACATGGAAAGACCGAACAACGAAAAACCGAAAGACAAGGCATACTAAGCTCATGTTGATCAATGCCCTTATTTCTCTGATTGCTACATACGCAGGTGAAACATGGACTTTTAAAATATCGATAAAAGTAAGATCAAAGTCTTCGAAATGTGGACCACCCTTGCTGCGCCCTTCATCTAGGGATCTATGGAGAAGTATCACCGAGCCGCAAGCCCCTATCTCTTGCCGTACTGTCCCACCATAGGCCGATTAGAAACCAGCATATTCTTGTCTAAGTAGTTCCCCGTTGATTTTACTGGTCCGAGTAAATAATAAACAATTTTGGCGACAAAATGCAACCTTGTCTGCCTACTCGTTGTATGGAGATTTCATCGGTGTAGTTATCTCCAATTTTTACGATAGCAGTTTGATTCCAGTACAAATTTTTAATGACACGAATCTCCTTGTCATCTATTCCGATATTTTTCAGTATTTGCATTAATTTTACTTGCTGTACTTTATCGAATGCCTTTTCGAAGTCCACGAAACATGAAAATATATCTTTTCTTAGGTCACGGCATTTTTGTAATAGAATGTTCAGCGCAAAAAGTGGCTCCCTGGTTCCCATAGAATTTCTAAAATCAAATTGGGTATCTTCGAGATCTTCCTCGCATTTGCGTCTAGTTCTGTTGTGAAGTATTCTTAGGAAAATTTTAAGAGTGTGGCTCATTAGGCTAATTAATCGATATTCTGAGCATTTTCTTGCATTATGTTTTTTAAGTATTGCGACAAAGATGGATTTGAGCCAATCTGTGGGAATCACTCCGGTGTTATATATTGAATTAAAAAGTCTTACTACTACTTTTAGGTTATCATCCTCTATCAGTTTCAGCAACTCAGTTGGTGTATCATCCGGACCACAAGCTTTTCTAATTTTAGCATTATTTATAGAGTGTCTAAACTAATATTAGACCACATAATTACTATAATTTTATTGGAATTTTCCATAAATCGTTTTTAAGCACTGTTTTCGACAAGGAAAGGGAAGCAAAAACGTTCGAAGTTTCAGCGCAAATAAGTTTATAATTGTAGTTTATCTGTAACTAGATATTTGTAAAAACATCAAACATTATTGTGTCCTTTGACAACACGTTTGATGTATAAATGTAATTGAACTAATTCAACTGCTATGTAGCGACAAAACCGTTAGAGATAAATTAAAATGTCCCTTTTGACAATATGCTTTCATTTTAGTAATTCAATAATCGGATTTTTTTTTTAATTCGTTTACTTTACCGATTCACTTCAAAAATGATAGATGATCAAATAAAATACAGCGTTCTGGTAGCATTATAGAAAGAGTTTTGACAGATTTGCGCTATTTACAAGATTAAATTTTTCCTGTGTAAATGAGTTTTAAATCCTGTATACAAGCTCAGTGGTTTTTTTGAGTGTAAGCTATTGTAATAAATAAAACATTAACAAAAATCAGATAAAAGAACTAAGAGTTAGACTTACTCACAATAGATTTATGCTAGTACCAATGACCGGTGTCGCATAGTATAATTTGCTATGAATCTTCAGATCAACAGTACATGGTATACTAAATGCTGTAAATATAATAACCCGTATTGGGGTGCTGTCTGGTACAAAATATATAGAAGTTATGGCAATATTATCTGTGTACAATTTATTAAGTGTTAATTCCAAATCATGATATGAAAAATTAAGCGAAAAAATTATTTAGCGAAAATTTAAAATTAAATAATCTTACATGCCGATACAAGGATTAAGAAGTGTTTGAGAAAACATAGTTTAAAAATCTATTTTAAAATCTAATTACTTAGAAACCTGTACATGAAGTTTTAGTTTGGCTATAAGTACGTAGATGGCAGGGTAAGACATTCAAAATAAACATAAAAAGCATTCTGTGCAACGCCACGCTGATAGTTGTTTTAGTTAATGCCGTCTGAATCAGATATAATTTAGCAATTATCATGGAGCATAACATTTTCGAGTAAGTGTTACAAAAATCTTATTTTTAAAGTAAAATGCATGATACTTTTAAAAGAACACTGATAAATAACGCTTTTTTGTTGTTGTCTGTAAAAATTAATTTTATTAATTATTAATACTCTTTATTTCTTTCTAGACGAGGTTAACCTCTACAAGAAGCAATATAATTAGCATATATCTATAGATGATGCAGATGAAATCTTCATTGACCCTCCGGATGCCAGTGAATTAACGGATGAGGATTCTGGAAATAAGGATGAGGATGAGACAATCTAACTGGCTATCAACTTCTGTCCAAAGTGGAAATTAGATTAAAAAAATAAAGAGATGATGATGACGAAGCTCTTTCAGATGATGAATCCGAACAAAATACAGACGGAGAAACTATAGAAAATGAGAATGTTAAAAAGCAGGAAGAGAGGGACGATATCCCAAAAAAATTAAGCTTACCAGTAAAATCAACTGGAACGAGAATTGTGGTTTAGTTTCGTCACATGCACGACCTTTTGCTGTGCAAAGTAATAAAACAGATATCGAAGATCCTGTTGTCCTGTTTCAAAAAATTTTAGATGATAATATTATCCAGATGTTAGTAACAGAAACAAGAAGGTATGCCATTTTTAAAAACTGTTCAGATCCTCAAATTACGGCGGAAGAAATTCAATGTTTCATTGCCATTCTAATCGTGAGTGGATATGACTGCAAATCTAGCAAGTGACATTTTTGGGACAGCCAGCCTGACATGCGAAATGAAGCAGTTTATAATGCCATGAGACGGGAAAGATTCACTCAGATAATGCGATTTATACACTGCGCAGATAACTCCAAATTTTTGTATTTTGAGAACGATTTCCGAAGTGTAAATTGAAATGTCAATAAACGTACTTTAACCTTTAATTGTGGCTAACTCCAAATTAGATGCTAATGACAAACTCTTTAATCTTCGACCGCTTGAAAATATGGTAAAAAATAATTTTCATAAACATTTTGTTCCCGTTGAGCACCTGTCTTATGATGAGTCAATGATTCGATACTTTGGCAAGCACGGGTGCAAGCAATTTATAAAAGCAAAGCCAATTAGATTTGGTTTCAAGATGTGGGCGCTCAATTCCTACAATGAATATCTTTTAGATTTTGAATTTTACCAAGGTAAACAAAAAGATATAGAGACCACAGTTGAGAAAACCTTTGGAAAACCTACCACTTCGCTGATAAAAATGTTGGAGCATTGTGTGTGTTATAAAGAATATCCTTATCATTTCTATGTGGATAATCTTTTCACTAATATAAACGTATTTTGCTACTTGAAATTAAATGGATATAATATTACGGGAACCTTTAGGGATGACAGAATTCCTAAAACTTGTCCACTACCGAGAAAAAAATAATTAAAAAATTTGGACCGTGGTAGTTTTGCTTTATGTATCGACAGCGATCATGGTATTTTTTTCATAAAGTGGGTAGACAATAACATTGTGGTTGCTGCATCTACATCTTATGGTGCTGCGCCTGTGGGAACTATGCGTAGATATGGCAAATCATTGCCAAATATAACAATAATATGGGAGGAACGGATTTAATGGACCAAAACATTTCTACATATAGAATTGGAATCCGTTCACAAAAGTGGTGGTGGTGTATCTTTACATGGCTTATTGATACTAGTATTAGTAACAGCTGGATATTCTACAAGCACCACCATTCCAAGATTTCCCAATTAGATTTCAGAAGATGTATTGCTCAGTCATATCTTAAAAAATGTACAAATGCTCCAAAGCATGGAGGAAGTCACAGTTCTTCGAAATTTAGTTTCTCGCTTAATAGAATCTCAGACAATCTAAGGTACGATGAAAACAATCACCTTTTAATATTTATACCTAACAACAAAAGACGTCGCTGTGCAGGAGAGGGGTGTAGCAGTAGTACTCGAGCAATGTGTAGCAAATGTTATGTCGGCATGTGTATTGACTGCAATTATACTTTTCATATGAAGACATTCTAGTTATAGTATAAATTTCATTGTGTTTCTTAAGAATTTATTTTATTTTACTTTACGGTACCATAATGGCCTAGCGTTACATTTATGTAACACATATCTTTTTGTTAGTTAATAAGTTAAAAAATTGTTAATTTGTCTATTATTATACATTTTTAATAAAAATATATTAGTTTCTTTAATAAATTACAAAAAAAAACACTCGGGTCATAATGGATTAACGAGTAACCGGAAAGTTCTGGAAGGGAAGAGTGATATTAACAACTAGGATAGAAATCTAGTAATTAAGAGCGTAGAAGCAAAATTTCGGGCCAATGCTTTTTAAATGCATTCATTTTTTTCGAATCCTAACAAAACTAATAAGTATTTTTGAAAAATCTAAACACAAAATGAAAGAATACATTATTACTGAGGGCAGAAAGTCCCTGAAAACTTCTATAATGGTTATTTTAATAAGTTACAGGGGTGAAAAAAAAAGAAAATTTAGTGTGATTTTTAATTTCAAATATCTCATTCAAAAAAACTTTTTGTTTATTCTAAGGGACTTTCAGCCCTCGGTAATAATGTAATGTTTCATTCTGAGTTTAAGTTTTTCAAAAATATTTGTTAGTTTTCTCAAGATTTGAAAAAAATGATTGCATTTAAAAAGCATTGGCCCGAAATTTTGCGCCTACGTTCTCGTTAAAAATTAAGTGTTATGTTATATTATTTAATAGTTATTTATATTTATTAAAGAGATGTATTTTGAAATGTGTTATTTATTGAAATTAATAATCTTAAACAGACATCTCCGTAACAAGATAGAATAAGATAGAAGCTCTCTTTTTAAGATAGTGTGGATGTGCAAATAATCCAAGGTGTATTTATATAGGCATATAGGTAAGTAAATAAATATCTAATCTTGATCTATTTTTTAGACAGAACGAAATTATTGCGATATCCGAAATTAAATTGGAAACAATTTTCAAGAAATTAAAAATTAAAAAACATTTATAGAACAAACAGGACACACCCAAAAGACAAAACAGACATTTAATTTAAAAAAGGGGTTTATTTGTAGATTGTGCACTACATTACTTGTGTGATGGAGGAAATGGCTAACAGTTCCTGGGACGAATAACTTGAGAATATCCATTAGACAAAAAAATCGTAGCCTGTGATGTGTTTTTAAAAAGACAACCACATGCCATGATGACAGTAAAATTCTTCTGTTAGTGATTCCATGGTAAATCATTTAGAAAAAACCAGGAAAAAAAAAACCTCAAAATACTATCTCCACATGGTAAGTATTTGTTCTTACATTTAGTTTTCTCTGAATAAACACCAAATTCGGATTCTATATGAACGTTACTTAGAAAACATAAGTGATGTACCCTCGATATGTTACCGATTTACTAATTGTGATATTTTTCTTTTATTACCTTCCACTTTTAATATGGGTAACCAGATCTTACTGCATTCTACCAAAGAATTTGGAAATTGCTGTCTGTTTAAGGTTAATATTTTCAAAAATTAACACACATTTCAAAATATATCTCTTTAATAACTTTTAAATAATATAACATCACACTTAATTTTCAATAAACAATTTACATTAATAACTACATTACTATTCTAGTTGTTAATATCACTCTTCCCTTCAAAAATTTTCCCTTGACTCGATAAATAGTCGCAGAAAAACTGATAATAATATACACATATAATAAATTAATAAAATGTACACATATAATATTGGCATAATTGCTATATATTTTGTACCAAACAGAACGCTAATATAAGTTATTATATTTTTAGCATTTAGTTTACTATGTACCGTTGACCTGAAGATGCATAGCAAATTATAGTATGGTACCGGTCGTTGGTCGTACAATAAATTGATTGCAAGTCTTTTCAAGATATCAACAAAAAACATTTAAACAACAAATGACAAGCAGTCAATGAAAAAATAATTAATCTAGAAATCACGTACTAAAATTAAGTGGTAAGTGTATATGCACCCAATAATAATACATGCGTAGAGGAAAAACGAGTTCTCGGAAACTTTAGCATCTGTGTTGGATAATATAAACGGTAAGAAAGAAATTATTAACCAAGGAGACTTTAAAAGAAGTGTCGGTAAAAACTCTAAAACAGTATTGTAGGAATGTTTGGAGAAAATACCAAAAATTATAGTGGCAATCGACTAGAATATTGTCAACAATCTCTTAAAATTTTAAACGACCATTTAAATCAATCATTGACTATGTTGTGATTAAACAACACAGTATGATAAGACCTTTAAACGATAAAGTGAAATGGGGAGCAATGAGCGGAACAAACCATTTTTTGACTCAAGTTTGATATACAAATTAAATATATCTATGCCGCTAAATGCCATTTGAATAGTTCCCAAAATGAATTTACAAGATTCTTATTCAAAATGAGAATACTGAACTAACTAGTGGAAGCACCAGAAGAAACACCGGTGGAAAAATACACAAAACTTAATGAGTATCTGCACCCTGTTGCTATGGCAGCATAAGAGGAAGAGGAGAAAACAAATGTCGAAATCCAAAACCGTATTATACGTAAAATATTTATAATATAAAACATAATCAGGGCAAAGAACAAAGTTGTAAAAAACTGATTAGTACATGACCACTAAATGATAGCAAAATATATGCCAAAGACAATTATGTATTATATATGGTGTAAGGCTCGTTAAAGATAACTGTATAAGGGAGCGTAAAGTGTCGGATTGACCAAAAGTTTTCCGATGACCGTTGGTTTGCATCAAGGCTCTTCACTCAGTCCCTACCTGTTACGTCCCTACCATCCCCAACATTGTATGGATGTACTGATAGTGACAGTGAGGGAGAGGGCTGCTTGGCTAATGCTCTTTGCGGGTAATATAGTGTTAGTGGAGGAGAGCAAAGCAATGCTGGAGGAAAAGTTGAAGGATTGGAGAAAGGCTAGTAAAGAGGGAGGACTTAAGTTTAGCAGGTCGAAAACGGCGTTTTATATTGGACATTATATATGTTTGGGACATCGAATTGCGTAGGGTAATACTAGGACGACTAAGAGAATTTAAATACCTTGGTTCCTATATTCGACAGTCAAAAATGGTCGAAATAAAAAAGAAATTTTTATGCAGCTGATTATTGTCATTGAAAATTGAACTAAAAATGGGTTTTTCAGATTACTTAAGTACTATTGTTTTACAAGCAGGTTAAAAGTATTTGTGTGTGTAGCACTTTCATATATAAATAGGTACCATTGTACCAATAATTCACGACAAAACAAATATTTCACAGTTTAACATATTTCAAATAAAGCATGCTTAGAATTATAAAAATATTTAAAAGAGAAATTCCCTTTGGTGGAAATTTTCCAATGCTTAGCTGTATACCATAGATTAAAAAGAACTTCCAATGAAGAAAAAACTTCTTTTTACAAAATAGTATATATTTTATTAATAAAATTTTTAAAAATTATCCAAAGTGGATTTATACATTTTCAGAACGGTTTTGATCAGATCATCATCATTATTTTGGCTTTACAACCCTGTGTGGGTCCTAGCCTCCCCAAGAATATTTCTCCAGTCGTTCCTATCCATCGCCTTCCTCCGCCAAGCACGTATTTCCATATTTCTCATGTCTTCATCGATGTTATCTAGGAATCTTGTTCTGGGTCTTCCTCTTCTTCTTTGACCAATAGGTCTATCAAGGAGCGTTTTTCTAGCTGGATCGGTTTGCTCCATCCGCATTACATGGCCTACCCACCTCTGACGTCTTATCTTTATGTGTTTTACGATATCTGGTTCCTGGTATATCCTATAGAGTTCGAAGTTGTATCGTCTTCTCCAGTCACCAGTTTCATTTACCGCTCTATAGTTTTAGTTTTTAAGGATATAGCCTTAGTATTTTTCTTTCGAAACATCCTAACATGTTTTCATTGCTTTTTGTTAAAGTCCAGGTTTCTGAACCATATGTTAGGACTGGGCGTATTATTGTTTTGTAGAGTTTTACTTTTGTATTTCTTGATATAACTGTAGATTTAAAAAGGAGATTAAGCCCAAAATAGCATCTATTAGCCGTGCAAATTCCTTGGTTTATCTCTGCGGTAGTGTCATTTTCAGAATTGACGAGCGTTCCCAGGTATACAAATTCGTTAATTGCTTCGATGACGTCATTTTCTATAACAAGTGGCCGTAGTGTTTGTGGTTGCGTACCTTTTTTCATGTATTTTGTTTTATTGGTGTTTATTATTAAACCCATTTTTGTAGCCGCTTCCTTTAATGCTACGTACGCCTCTCATGCTGCGTTTTCCGTTCTCCCAACAATATTGATATCATCAGCATATGCTAAGATTTGCACAGATTTGTTATATATTAAACCGGTAGTTGTGATTTGTGAACGTATTACTTTTTCCAGAGCTAGATTGAATAGTATACAGGAGAGTGGGTCTCCCTGACGTAGACCGTTATTTGTTTTAAAAGGTTCAGAGAGTTCCCCCTGGATTCGTACTTTGCATTCAACTTTTTCAAGGGTTAGTTTGGTTAAACTTACCAACTGATTTGGTACTCCTAGGTCTATCATTGCTCTAAACAATTCTCTTCTATTTACAGAGTCGTAGGCTCGTTGATCAGATCATCATCAGTGAAAAATGTCTATGTACCTAGTAGTTAGAACTAGCCACATAATGAAGTCAGACGACCCTTAAATTATATAATTTGAGTAACTAACATTATAATTATTAAGACACCAGGTCGATGACAAAGGATTACATTTTTTAAGGGAACTTACAATTTCCCAGCTCTAAAAAAGAAACTTCATGGCCTGAGAGGCAACAAACAACAAGTTTTTAATTCATTGTAAGTTTTTTTAAATTATTACATAAAAGGTAATAAAGTTAAAATACTGCGTTTAAAAATAACTTCAATGCTTACCTGCGGTAGCCTTCTGGCTGCAGCTGGATATAGCCGTCTGGAAAGTAAAAGAACTGGAGGCCTCGAATGCTCGACTTGTTTTGTTTGTAGACTGTTAAGGGCACTGTCGTATATCAAATGAAAGGTGAAGAAGAGTGAGATCAGCATAATGGTGAGTATTGCGAGAGCCATTTTCGGTCGAGACACTCCGACCACTAAGACGCAGTCTGAAGAATCGCCCTCCATCGACTTTATAGCCGCTTTCGGAAGCCATCTAAAAATATTTTCATTATAATGTCACAATATTATGTTCGTGGCACTATAGCATATACATTATATAATATTAGCGGGAGAGATACATATAGAGTTGTATGGATATGTCTACATATGTATCTGTCTCATATATATATATATATATATATATATATATATATATATATATATATATATATATATATATGAGATATATATGTATATATAACATCTTAATGCTACAGATCTTTTAAAGGTAAGATCATTTACTTAATTGTTTTTCATATTAGATGTATCGCTAATAACACTCTATTAGATGAACTGATGATGCCCATTGAACAGTGGGCGAAACGTCTTCAATAAATAGATAAAGTAGCACAACTCTTGTCTTTTTTATCTCCAAATTGACCGAAAATATCCCATTCACTTACGAGTGCACTTAATATGTATATATATATATATATATATATATATATATATATATATATATATATATATATATATATATATATATATATATATATACGATAAGTAAGTTCAAGAAAATAAATCTTTTGGTCACGAGGATATCGGTCAAAGGAGAAATAATAAAAGGAAATCACAGTTCCATTCCTATATTTGAAGACGTTTTGCTTATTTAATTTACAAGCTTCATCAGTTCAATGAATGGTGAGTGAAGAAAGTTAAGGTGTAAAACAAACACACCATTCTCTTAGTATCCGTGGTCACAATATTAAAGTTGTAATATTAGCTTAAATGTTCATATGTTAACTTTGTTAGAATAACAGCTCTGTGCCAGTGTGTGTTTTTTTTTAAATAGTTTGTTTTTATTTCTACACTTTACTGTTAATATGTTTTTTTTACGTACAATGTGACGGGTTTTTCTAGTGCTTCGCATTAGTTTTTATCCATTTTTTTCACCTTTAAAGTAATCTTTTTCTTATGGTTATACATGCATTCGACTACATATGAACATTTACTTATTGAATATTGTTTGACGGTCGTACTCCTTTATATGTATATATATAAAAGGTTAATGCGAGTGAATAATAAAATAATATAAGTAGAATGTAATGGCTTGTCCGGCAAAATAGGTATATTAATGGAAGGCAACCGTCTATACGTATTTCTGTCTATTGGTCATTGGTATAGAAAAGGAGCATGTTAACTTGGAAAAGGATCACTACAGAAGCAATGCGGCTAATTTGTGGCATTAGAGTTAGAAAATCCTGATGGTTTCCAGGGCAACAACTAACATTAACCACGGAAACTTGTTTAGTTGTTGCCCTGGAAAGCATTAGTCTTCTAACTCTAATGTCACAAATTACACTGTAAGTTACATTTTCTTCTAATGTCTACATTTCTCTTTCGATCTCTCAGCGTATTTCCTGTAATTCTTCTCAGTATTCTCATCTCTGCCGTTTCCAGTTCACAGCCTTTGCATTATGGCTGTGTTGGGTCTTATTTCTGAGGCATATGTCATTATTGGTCTTATATTGGCTATATAATTTCTTGACCTCATCTCAGTGTTAATGTGTCTGTTTTGCCTTTTAGTTGTTATTAAGGCATCCTGTTAGTATTATTAAATGCTAATATCGGCACGAATAACGACAGTTTCATTTCTAAAATTGATAAAAGCTGATCACCGACTCTTTGAGGTTTTTAACTGAGTTAAAAGCAGCAGCTGCAGCTTAAGTCTCGATGAAAAAGTCCCATTGTATGTAGGTGTCTTTTAGGCGTCTAATGTCCAGTAATGAAGCTTGTTATGATACTGAGTTGTTTTTTAAATGGAAACTGTCTATTGTATGTAAATCGGTCTTACTTTAGTTAGTTGTCTTATTGTACATCTTCCCTTTACTCATAATATTCATTACAAGAGTCTGGAACTCTATACCAGATTATACAATGACTTGCAGTTACTGTTTCAGGTCTTTTTTAATAGTGTCTGTAACTAAAGTCGCCCATGGGGCAGTCTAGTAGATTCTAATGTTTAAATTTTCACCATTATTCAAGGGCAACTGACCCTTTTGCAGTTTTAGACCTGTTTATGTATTACGTATAACCCTGTAGTCTGCGTTGAGTGTTTAGTCTGTCCCATTCCTTCCTTCGGTAAATATCCACCTGAAAAGATACTTTAGACCTGTACCATATTGTCAGACATCATCATCATTTTTGCTGCATCTTTGGCCATCATACCACTGATGCATATGTAATTGTTGGTTTTACGGTTGATAGAATGTTGGAGTAGTAAAAAAAAGTGAACCCTTTGGTCTTATAATCAACAACAATAACAAAAAATGGTAGTAAGCAAACTTTCAAATATACAAGCTGACGTTCAAATTTCTATAGAAGACGTTTTTAAATTTAAATACCTTGGATTATAATATAGACCTAGGGGTAGAAATCAAAACTCAAAGTGAATACTTTAGATCTGCATTCCTTATAATTAAACTTTTGCACTGGATACTAGGTCTCAATTCGTGAAAACATATATTTATTCGATTCTCTTATATGGGACAGAGACTCGGACAATGCCCTAAGTGCTACGAGAACGTTGGAGGCCTTCCAAATGTGGATGTTTAGACAAATCTTGAAAATACTATGGATATATCATTTCACTAATAAGGCAGTGTTGCGTAAAATGGGCCATAACAGACATTTAATAGAAGCGGCAAAATCAGTTTTTTAGGACATGTGTAACGTAGTAGATATTATCAGCTGTTGTGGTTGTGAATAAAGGGGAATTTTTTATGGTTGAAAAACTTCAGACTGGACGAGTCTGAATATTTGCTGACCTTAAGAAATGAAGAGGGCACTATAAAAACAAAGGATGTAGACTTCTGGGGTTTATGTTAATCCCCATGTTAAGTCCATTCTGTAACTATATAATTTGTATACAGTGGGTTGTTAACTCGCTCGGGTCCTTTAACACATGCAACCTGAGTAATAATACATGAGCTAGAATGTTGGCAAGCCATTCCAAAGATTTTTATTCTGGCTAATTTTTAAAAGATAATATTTGTAGTTATAAAAAATACGACTCAGACAAATGGTAGTCGTATAAACCAATCAACCAGAAACCTTGGAAACGTTTATAAGATTTGCCATGGTAATGATCTGTCTGTAATTAACTATAAAAATTATTTCGAGAGCAAAAAGCGAATACGTATTTAAACTGCTCCTTTACGTTAATGTAGTTGCTATCCAAAAAACTTGTAACATTATAAACGTCATATGTTCGTAATTTTTCTTTAAATAATTATTTTATTTTAATTTCTTTTGATTTTATTCATCTATTTACTTTATCTTTCATTTTGCTTATTTAATTTTAAAAATAGTTGGCGTTCAACTCTTTATTTAAATTTCTATTAACTAGATATTCTGTCATAATCTAAATTCCAATTTTCATGTTCAATTATTATTCTACATGCTGTATTTAGCCCATTATGTTCTATGAGATATAACGTAATATATAAATTTCTATGCCACACTTCAGTTGAAAAAGTATATCTGTTCTCTGGCAACTCTGCTCTGTAATATAGTTCTTAGAATGTCTTTTGCTTATTTAAGCTGGACTTTTAGGGCTTTTAAAAATATTCAAGTAAACTGCTTACCCACCATGTACAAGAATCAACATAGTGCGTGGATAGATTGCCAAATTTTTAAAGATTGGTTTTTTGACGAGTTCGTTTGCCTTGTTGAAAGAAGAAAAACCTACCAAGAAAACTTATTCTCCTTTTGGACATCGCGTCATCTCATCCAGATACAAGTTCGTTGGCTAGCGGTGACAATTAAGCTGTGCCAAGTGTTGTTGACCTTGTTGGATAAGGGAATGACTGTGACAGCAGTCCTTAAAAAGATGACCGGTAAGGATATGTCTTACTGGATAGCTTCAGCGTGGGATGATGTGAAAGCAACAACTTTGCAAAAGTCATGGCGTAAGGTTTTTCAAATTGAAGCGAAAAATAATGGAAAAGATAACAATAACTGCATTACTAAAAAAGTAGACTTCTCTAGTCAGTTACCAACGGAACCGCCGATAAATGATAAAGACGTCAACGAGTGGATTATGCAAGATCCGCAAATGGAACTGATTGCTGATGCAATCACCGACATGGTTATTAATCCACACAATATCACTGAGGATGACACAGATGAGATAATTGAGAAAATATCTCACTCCGAAGAATTAAAGACGATTGGAGCTGCCACCACTACCCACCACTGATGTTCTTCATCTTCAGCATTGGCGCAACATCTCAGCGTTAAAATGAAGGTCAGAAGTGGACGTGGAATTCTATCAGAGAATTTTTTTAGACGATCCAGTACGTAAATGTGTTTTTATATCTATATATTTCAACTATATACTCTGTTAACATGTTTACATACTTCAATTGTGCATAAAAAACTAATTATATATGTCATTACTTTTAAATTTTTCTTTTGTTTTCAGCAAATACTCGATATCCGCGTTATCCGAGTTTTTCGATATCCGAGGTAGGCGCGGTCCCCATTAGCTCGGATAATCGTCTATTGTATCTTTATTTGTATAAGTATGTAATTTATTTAAATAAACTTCTCTTAAAATATAACTGTCTCATATAAAAGAACTTAATTATTCATGTTATATGCAAGTTTCTTTTCTAGTCTATGTTTACAACGTAGTCTTAAGCGGATAAGCTTGAAAAACTCCCAATAATAACTTCGTGTTTATAATTTATACAGTTTAGTTTATAGGTTTAAATATTTATATTTAAAGATAATATTATTGTTGTAAATGCTTTCCAAGTGTTTACTTTCAGATTGTAGCGTAGTTTAAAATGGCGATGAAAGGGCTAATACAAGATAAGAAGCTGACATATTTAAGACACAAAAGTTCACTACCACCAGAAAAGCACAACCAATATAATATTGAAACGAGAAATAAGGCGAATTCACGAATTAGAAAAACAAATGCGGAATAATTGCAACGTTTCAGAGAGAGTGTTAAAAACCATAAATCGGTCAACGAATTTGTACAGACCAGTTTAATCTAGAGGGACACTTGGGAAGCATATGATAAAATATAGACAAGTCGGACTAAATAAGTGCAAACAGTTTAAAATCTTAGATACATACTACACAAGAACTAAAGTATTTTAAAAACAGACAGTCCTCAGTATCAAACAGTGTACCTACCTAAACCAATTACTACAATATGGCGGCAAAAACTTTATTCTATTTACTGAACTGAGTTTCAATTGACAAGTCAATTTAGTAATTAATTTGTGTTATGATGGGTAAATTTTGATATATACTGGAAGTGGCTGAAAGATACCATACAGCCAAGTGCACATGCAAATAACCAATATTATTTGTAACTTTAGAAGTAGAAATATTGACGTACGATTTATTAACAAAATAAATTAAATTAAATTAATTAAAACAATAAGTTTTAATCGTTTATTTTTAAACTTTTATAGTCATTTATAAATTAGTTTTTACAAATGAAAAGTTTTTAATCAAAAGTAGTGAACCTTCGTTTTTTTACCATCAATATTTGCTTGGTTTAAATATAGGGGTGAGTGCTGCACCTTGGGTACAAATGTACCTTAGTGACATTTATGACATTTGGCAGGAACCTTACTCATACGCTTTACAAAGTCTACTTTGTATCAACGAATACCTATAATATTGTCAACAAAACCTGATATGTCAAAAATTTTAGATTTTTCGTTTTCAATGCCAACATGTACATTGAGCGATAAAGAATATGATGGTAAAACCCAACATGGTCTAGATGCATCCAGACATAATCAGTGTATTATAAAATTAGTTTCCGATATGTTCGTTTCATTGCATTTGGTCGGTGCCAAATCCCGATATGTCAACATACCTGCTTCTGGCGTCATCTATAGAAGTGAAGATTTGACTTCGCGTTACAACGTTTGGTCAGTCTCAGTATTAAACTCAGTCTCAGTCTCAAACAACCGTCTCAGTCTTAAACCTAACATGATCTCGAATTTAGTTGCCTGATTATGTTTTTCGCATAAGCAGCGTTAGTGGTTGTTTGAATTTAAAAAGTAAGTTTTTACAACATTGCGAAGCATTTTACAAAAATAAAACATTTATAAAATGTGTGGATTTAGTAGGGCGTGTAAACTTGTCAACATAGCATTAAATGGTAAGTTGTTATTGATATCTTAAATTACATTTCACTTTTTAATTAAATAATAACAAGATATTTTGTAGAAGAATAGAAGTTTGTTTTGATAAGCAAAATCTGCCCGAGAATCCTAAAAGAGATGACAACTTACAATGTTCAAAATGTTGAAATATCTAACACGTTGGCTACTGTTAATGCTTTTCAAAATTTGATACTCAACACGCTAGGAGATTTTGATGCATTTTAGGGTTAGTATTAAGTGTAAAAATAAGGTGAACTTTATTATTTTACTATTAAGAGCGTCCCAAGAGCGCCTGATCCAGAATGGGCGGCTAAAGAATAGGTCCTCCAAACAGGGATTGTGGCGTTAAGATTTAGCAACCTAACACACAGAAAAACATAAGGGTAAGAAGAACGAAAATCGCAAGATAAAAAAGCCAAATACGGAAACATACGGGGGCAATTTTGCGAAGAGTTCGGAAGACCCAGTCTCACCAAAGCTCAACCAAAAATTAAAACGAACAAAACATAGAACATTCATATGTGCAACATGGAATATACA
The DNA here is from genome assembly GCF_040954645.1 of Diabrotica undecimpunctata. NCBI lineage: Eukaryota > Metazoa > Arthropoda > Insecta > Coleoptera > Chrysomelidae > Diabrotica > Diabrotica undecimpunctata. The sequence goes on along the minus strand of NC_092809.1, from coordinate 31,221,937 downwards.
AGGATGGAACAAAAAGACGACGGAAGTGATCAAGGAGTTTAGAAAAAGCAACATCGACATTCTAGTAACAATAGAAACCAAAAAGAAAGGAAATGGAACGGAAACAATAGAAAACCATATTCATTATATAGAATTTTCCTAAGCAAATAGTGACTTTCGAACTTCGGATACTTCTCTATGTACTCTAACATAGCTTTTCTCTCTCTTTCGTCTTCTTATTTTTTTGTGCATGTCGACCCCTTTAACTGGTGAGAGAAGTAGCTGACACAGAAGATTTTTTCTTTCTTTCTATTAAATAATCTATTTTCAATTTCGTTAGTTTATAAATAGATTGAAACATACTTTCGCGAAGTGTTTCATTTTTTCCAACTAATTCCAACTAATGTTTGTATTTTGAGAACCATTTCCGAAGTGGAAATTGAAATGCCAATAAACGTATTTTAACCTTTAATTGTGGCTTATTCCCATTTAAATAGTAATTAATTTTAACGAGTACTTGGCAGTGATTTGGCGGTTACGGTCAATTCCTGCTTTCCTTACGTGCCCCTTTCTTTCGTTAATTTTGTTCGAAATTGTCACATTTCCAGACTAATTTTGATTTTGTTCAGCCTTAGTACATTTATAAAATGTTTGTGTGTTTGTGAGTTGATTTCCAATATCCATTGCAGTAACATTTTCAGAAATTCCTGTAACCAAAAAAATGTTAGCTTTTTGAGATATCTTTGACTATTATAGCATTTATAGAAGGCTGGTGTACAGGATTAAAAGCTCAATCAGGAAAGGGACGGCGTTTAATCATCACCCATATAGGAAGTGATACAGGGTTCCTTGATGATGGTTTGCTTCAATTTGAGTCGAAAAAAAACAGGTGATTATCATAAAGAAATGACTTCCGAAGTATTTGAGCGCTGGTTTAAGAGAATCTTACCAAAATTGGAATCTGGATCTGTGGTTATTATGGACAATGCGCCATATCATAGCCGCAGACTAGAACAATTACCGACGACGGCATGGCGGAAAGTGAGAATTCAAGAATGGCTTACAGAAAAGGGGATTGCATACGAAGAATCAATGCTCAAAATTCAACTACTTGACATTGCACGGTTAAGGAAAAGTGAATATCTTAAATATGTTGTGGATGAAACTGCAAAAGATTATGGTGTCAAAGTTCTACGTCTACCACCTTATCATTGCGAACTTAATCCCATTGAACTTATCTGGGCGCAAGTGAAAGAAAAAGTAGCACGCAATAACAAAACGTTCAAATTAAACGAAGTTAAGGAACTTTTGATTCAAGCAATCCTCCATGTAACTCCAGAGAAATGGGCTAAATGTATAGGTCACATAATTAAAGAAGAATATCGTATGTGGGAACTTGACACTCATGTCAAAGTTTTACTAGAGCCAATTATAATTACACCAGGTGAAGATAATGACAGCGATAGCAGCACTGCATCTTCAGATGTAGACAGCAATAATATTTTCTAATAGTTTAGTAGGAACATCAGCATAAAAAAACCAAAAACAAAAAAAAACGAGAAGAACATAGTAAGTGTGTATAGTGTTTGTGTTTAAATAGAATAGTACAATGTTTTGTTACATCAAAAATTATTTTTATTTTGTTTTTATAGAATTTTATTTTGTTTTATAGGATTTTAATTTGTTTTGTTTTATACTGTCTAAGTGTTTTGTTTATTTTATTTAATGGGACAATATGGCTTGGCGAACACCCATTTAAAAAAAAGTGACGCGCCACAAGACATACCTCTCGGATGGTGTGGAAACTGTCTTAAAATTTGTTTTAAAAAAATTTCATTGTGTAACTCTTTAAGGACGGGTCACGTCAAAAGACATTTTAGCCTAACTTCCGCGACAGCCTGGTGGCATCAGTAAGCTTTCTGCAAAATTACTTGTTTTTTATAGCTTTTTGTTTATGGCATTCTGTATTTTTAGGAGACTGTATGGAATAAGCCACAAAATTTTTATTTATAGGTTTAATTTACTGATTTTTCGATCTCTATATAAAGACATCGTTTTCAAAGATACAAGTGATAGTAATATTTATTTTTCTATGGCTTTTTGCTTGCCGTTCTGTATATTTAGAAATACTGTTGGGAATAAGTAACAATATATTTAATTGAAATGTTTAATTTACTGACGTTTCGATCTCTATATAAAGAGATCGTTTTCAAATATACAAATGAGAGCAATATTTATTTTTCTGTGGCTTTTTGCTTGTGGTATTCCGTATTTTTAGGGAGAATGTTGGAAATAAGCCACAATACATCTACAGTGGAACCTCGATTATCCGTCAGGGCACCGGTCCAAGGGTATGACGGATAATCGAAAAGACGGTTAACAGAACATTAAAAAAAAATAAAAATTCATAGTATAACTCTCAAATTTTATTTGACAATATAAGAGGGATTTATGTTAGTACAGTTGAATCAATTTGATTTAAAATATTCCGAAATCTTTGTTTTGTTTTATTGTTACTTCACATTTTGCAACGGCTGAATTTCTTAATCGACGTAAAATCATTAAATCTACCTTATTTGCTTCTTCTTGCCGAGAATACCACTCGATGAATTGTTGTATGTGCGATCCAGCTTCTCTATCATTTTTACGCAAATTTTTGTGAATTGCAATAGCATCATCAACATCGCCACCGTCAAAGTCTGTGTCAGCTTCTGAATCAGTTTCGTCTGCCTCTGTTGCCATTTCAACGATTTCATCATCTGTCAGCAATCGATAGTCGTTTGCGTCCTCACAACGAAAACAAAACAGTTGATTCAGCCATAACTTCATGTGTTGCCGCATCACGCTCGGCTGTCACGGGGGCATTTTCATCTTGAGTTGATTCATATTCCACGCTCTTTTCAAGCGTTACTTAAAAAACATCAGCCCAAGCATCCACAGCATTGTCGACTGCGTGTTTTAAATTGTATGCTTTCCGGTATTCTGGCAAAGAATACTCCTCTTCCATAAGTAGGTTTTGAATAAATTTTTTTCTGTATATTTTTTTAAATGTTTCAATGACCGACTGTATTTGCAGGCAGAAAAGAGCACGTGATATTTCCATCGTCACTTCGCAGCATACCGGCTTCAGGATGGGCAGTTTTTTGCTTGCAAATATTGTCGAACGTCTGATATAAAAACGTTAAAAAAAAATAGATAAACAAATTTTGGTTTGCAGTACATACCTTTTTGAAGCAGTCAGCGAATATTTCCTGGGATATCCATGCATTATGTTGTGCGTAGTAGTTAACGGAAAGCGTGGTTATATTTATGCCCTTGAAACAACGTGGTTTTTTTGCTGTACCAATCAATAATAAAGGAAGGCGATGGTCACCACTTGCATTTGAACACATTGCTGTGAGCTGTGATTCGTTGCTGTTCCGTTTTAAATCCGGGTGCATATTGATCGCATGTCAAACCATATTCATCGAGCATAGCTTAAACCTTTCTTTTATATTCCTCAACTACTACAATACTTGCGGCGCTCAATTTTTCACCTTCGATTTTCAGTTCCCGCATACCTTGGCGATTTTTGAACTTTTCCAATCAACCACTGCTTCCTTTGAATGAAGGATTCAATTTCATGTTGAAAACCAACGCTTTTTCGGCAACAATTGGTCCAGCAGACAAAGGAACACCTTCGCTTTTTTTGAACGAACCACAAATACAGAGCAGTGTCGAGTAATTCATTTGTGGCTTTTTTCATTGTCTTACGATGTTTCACCCGGCCATCCAACGATTCCATTTGCGAAGCATACTTTTAAATTCCTTCAGAATTTTTCTTTAAATCATTGACTGTTGTTCTCAGAACATCGTACTTTTTGCTCAGTGCTACAGTAGAAATACCTTTCTTTAGCTGTGCAATAATTTCTATTTTTTTTTTCAATTGACAAAACAACACGTTTTCTTTTAGACTCTTCAGATGTGGAAGACTACATTTTTCAAAACTTAATTGATCAAACGACTAAGTAACATAATCAATGTTCGAATTTAAATCAAACTGAGTTAAGGTGATACACAGATATTGACTGTATTAATTATTGTGCTGTGTATTTTTATTTTCGGCTTGCGATTCTAAAAATTGAACTCTAAAAGCACGTAATTTATCATTACCTATTTAAATTGAAATTTAATCCAGAGCCCTAAATAAGAACAAAAATTATTTACATAAAAAAATGCGGTGGTGTACGTGTACATTTCAACGAATTTGGTTTGGGTTATCGTAATGCTCAAACAAAATGAAGTGGTGACTAAATTAGTACTTACCTATGTAGTCAATATAACTTATGTATGGACCCTGACGGTTAACAGAGGTGACGGTTAATAGAGAGACGGATAATCGAGGTTCCACTGTATTTACATGTTTATTTTACTGACGTTTCGATCTATATTACAGAGACCGTTTTTAAAGTTAAGAAAAAAAAGGAAATAATATAAGAATATATAAATATATAATAATAAACAAATAAAATAAATATAACTATAATTTATATCTTTGAAAACAGTCTTTGGATATAGAGATAGCCTATTTTGAACAATAATATTTAAACAATATAATATAATTAACGTTGAAATAAAAGTGAGTGTACGCCACTGAATTTTCATACTTCTTTCCCCACTTCTACGCCTTCAAACGATGACTCACTCTCCCAAATAGTGAAATTAGAGTTTAGTTCAGACACAATAAACTAAATAAAAAAAGTAGCTTAAAAAAAAAGAAATCAAACATAAAATAAAATGTCTTTCTACAAATATTCCCATAAAAATATTTTAACGTAAATAAGTAGGTATTTATATGATTTATGTATTTTCTTTTGAATTTATATTACCTAAAACTATGTAGTAGACATGTATTTAATATCGTATATTTTTTACGATAGACATTCTCGACTATTACAACATTTGGTGATCGAAGTTTCAGATTAACCCTTTTAACTGATTACCATTTTAAAAATAAGTGTAAAAATTAAAACCTTTATAAAATGTCATGTACATGCCGTTCCAGACAAGTCACGATACCATTACAGAGTTCAGCAACCCGTAATTTTCCTCTCAATTAACTTCGTCGATATTCAAGATGTTCTTCGTCATTTTCGTGTACACGAAAAAGTTTCAGTTAATCCAAGGATTGGTAATTTGCATGTCTTGCAGGTGGGTCTGAGGGCTTATTCCTGAATAATAAAATTTGTTTGGAATTCCACAAGTCTCCGATCTATAATAATTTTATATTTAAATTCATATCTTTTCAGGATTTTAGAAAAAAAAGACATATACTTTTTGTCATCATTAGAAACGTGAAAAAAGAAATGGGTAAGAAAGTATATTATATAAAATAATTAAAAGGTATCATAATGTAAAACATATGAATGCAAAATCAAAATTGTCATCTACCTTTTTGTCATATTAACTAACATAGATTCAGTATTCACAATTGTGTCCTAAGGACCTTAGCGTATTTTCTCTTAGCTTTGCATTAATTAGTCCCACAGTGAGACCTATCCCAATACTTTTATATAACAACACCAATTAATCGCCCAAAGCTAAATAATCCTGTGAAACAAAAACACTGGATAACGGATGAAATCCTTAAAATAATTAAGAATAGAAGAAATTTTTGTGAACGTGATGTACATAGCGAAACGAAAAAGCATAGTTTAGGAAACTTCAACAAAGAAATAAAACGAAAATGCAAGGGTGAGGCAAGAGATCTATTTAGAAAAATATGCTACATAGAAAGAGACTTTAAAGCCAGAACTTGGGCCGTTGAAGACCACACAGGAATATTGAAAACCAACAGAAAAGATGTAGCATAAAGACATGGAGATTTTATTGCCGAGATCTATGTATATAGACATCAACGTTAGGAACTTGGAGACTGGAATATTGAAAACCGACAGAAAAGATTATAGCATAGAGACATGGAGATTTTATTGTCCAGATCTATGCCAAAGATCAACGCTAGGGACTTGTTCACCAAACCCCTGAAGGAATCGAAGAAGAACCTAATATACTCGAGAATGAAACAAGAATGTTGATCAGTACACTCAAGTATAATAAAGCACCAGGTATAGATATGATAACAGCATAGATTTTCAAAGCCACAAAAGAAACCGAAATAAAATTGCTTTACTTGCTCTGTTACAAAATAAGGCTGTCCAGGCAGTGGCGTGACAACTGAACAAAATCGACAATAACGACATAAACAATACATAAACGACAATACATAAAAATGGCATACAGCTTCCATAAATGCAACAACTATAGAACCATCTCCCTTACCTCACATGCCAGCAACATAATGCTACACATAATCAATGAGAGACTGAAATCTTTCCTACAAATATCTCAAGAACAAACTGGATTTACTAAAAGTAGACGCACTCGAGAACACCTTCTGAACATAGGACAAATAATGGAAAAATTTAAGGAAATCAATATCACATTGCACCGGGTGGTCCAATAAGCCGATCTCTCGGCTATATATCAGAAACTATTCATGTCATAACTTTAGGAGAAAAAATTCCTTCTGAAAGAGAAAAAGTTTCTGGGTTAACCGCTAGGGGGCGTAACCCGTGAAGAAAAATTTGAAAACCAGTTTTTTGTGAAATATGTCCAATTGTACCAAGTGCTAAATAAGTAAACTAGAAAGAGGCCTAAATTCCGCACAAAGTTGTTCAAGTACTTTATTTTTTCAAATAAAGGATGGGAGAGACTGGGAAAGTATTTGTGGATAAATACCTATAACTTTGGTTTAGATTAACCGATTTTAACGATATTAGTGTTATTAGAAAGAGTGTAGATGATTTAATTTAAATCTACTATAAAACAATTGCATTTAGTTGGAATTGTCATGGGTAGAGGGTACTTTCGAATAGAAAAAATTTAAATTTATTTTTCTTCAAAATGTTTAATGGAAACACCTATTTATTGTAAATTATAATAGAACTGGATTAAATTCGTAAGAAAATGGTGCAAATCGCATGTTGATAGCTTTTGTCGAATTCGAGATATGAATAAAAACACATAAACATAAGTAAGTATAGTATTGACTCACCCTTTATTATAACTTACAATTAAATATGTGAAAGATCATACAAATATCTCGATCATGAAAACTTAATGTCCAATTAAATGTTCAAATTGTTTTCCATCGTTGTCCACACAAAGATGTAATCTTTCGCGCGTAGACATAACATCTGCTTCAATTTCAGCTGTTGATATACTATTTATTGCGTTTATAATGTGCTGTTTCATGTCGTCTCTCCTTCCAATCTATTTATTTGGATAACTTGCATGCAAATAATCTCGTCTGGAAAAGTGCGCAGGATACCCGTCATGTTGTAATAATATTCCATTTTGGACACAACAATTGGTAACAATTTCCAATATTGCCATATCACAAAAACCTCTTGTTAGTACAAGTTAGTACAACCTCAAGTTAAGTACAATTTATATGCTGACGACCTGATTTTATATTGCCGCGGTAAAGATACGTTCACAACTACAACTTAATCCAAAAAGCAGTAAATAAACTAACTTCTTGGTCTATAAGCATTGGTAATAATTTCTCTGCTGAAAAATCAAAAGTACTCAAATTCAGCCGAAGAATACGTAGCATATTATTACCTCAAATTACATTAAATGGTACTCCGCTCACAGTAGCTGATAAACATAAGATACAAGGTTTAATTTTTGATAGTCGACTAATATAGAAACCTCAGATTACAAACGTTAAAGCTAATTGCTTAACTAGATTAAATCTGAGCTGATGAAGATATCCTAATTAGGGTATACAGATCTCTCATTCGCTTTCGACTGGATTATGTATGCTTTGTATACATGTCAGCATCAAAGACTTATTTAAGGACTCTTGACATTATTCAGAATATTGCGTTCTGGGAGCTTTCAGATCCAGTCCCGTCGAGAGTCTTCACTGTGAAACAAATGAACTTCCCCTTTTGCTTCGCAAGCAACAACTTCTTCTGACATGCTTTGCTAGAGCGTCTTCGAATCAAAACAACCCTATATATAAGCTCATTTATAAACCCTATAATTGTGAGCCTAACAATACATACCAGACATTACCTCAAATTTTACTATCCCTTGCACGACTTGTTGATTTTTTAATAATATATACTCATATACTGTCATTAACTCCTCCTTAGATTAATATCATACCAAAAATTACCCTTTTTAAACATAAGCCAAATTCTGAGGCAATCTTTCCTCGAACTGGTCAACACAAACTGATATGACGTAATTCTATACACATTTTACCAACCAGGCAGAAAATTAACTAGGCAATCCAGAACTTAAACTACTAAAAAGCACCAGAAAGTCCTCAAAAGGTGATAAAATAGTGGTAAATGCCTTGAAATTGGCTGGAAAAAGATTATGACAGGTCATAATGCTTGCCTAACTATTTACTAGATTGCTGCAGAAATTAGTAAAACCAACTCTGTGGCATAACACAGAAATTATCCTACTTTATAAAAACGGCGATATTACCGACCTAAAAAACTAGAGGCCCATAAGTCTGCTTTCTCATACTTAAAAACTATTTACAAACATAATTACACAACGATTAGAAAATAAATTGGAATTTCATAAACTCATAGAACAGGCGGGCTTTAGAAAAGGCTACAAAACAAACGATCACCTATTGGTAATAAAAAATCTTGTAGAAAAATGTATTAAATATAATAAATCACTAGCTTTAATATATTTTGTGAAATATTAAAAGGCCTTTTACACCATAAATGAACAAAAAATGGAAGATTTGACAGAATTCCGAATTTACAGCTTGCAGTGAGTGGGTGATCGTCCAACTCAGAAATTCACGATGCAGCCTGGAGTAAATCAGGAGGACACCAGATCACTAAAACTGTTCACCACGCTTTTAGGAATAAATGGTGGCTTTCGATATTTGATGGTGTTCAGCACCTCTTGGTTTTTCTTTATTCTTCGGAGTCCATTTTCATTTGTAATTCGATAAATTCAGGGAAATTATTAGCCTTATTAGCCTTGGAAAATATATGTACGTATTCTTTAATTGAAAAGTCATTTGTTTCTCCTTTTAACCAATTTCTTCTATGAAACTTGGTATTTCGAAATTAGGAATAACAAATTTTTGTGCAAAAATATACAGGGTGTCCTGAACCGAAAGTAAATTAGTAACAAATGTTTTTTCAACAAAAAACAAAATTTGCTTAATTTATTAATGTTTGTATTTTAAGAACAATTTCCGAAGTGGAAATTGAAGAAATGTCAATAAACTTATTACATTAATTGTGGCTTGCTACTACTATTAAGACGATATTTTATGCTATAGGTTTATAGATTAGGCACTAACAATGGAACTTTTATAGTAAAAACTGATTTCATTTGCGGCAAAATACAAAAAATACACACGAAAGCTACACTTTTCACCTTTAAAAATTTTTTGATTTGACAAAAACATCTGATCAAAACATATTGAATTTTTACCTTCGTGTTAATACAAATTTGATTTAAAATTAATTTCGAACGCGTAATTGACATTCAAAATCGCCGGTCGCTTTATACGTTGTTTCTGAGAAAACCGTTTATTCTACACAAAAAGTGGAAATAAACATTTTTGTTCAAACTTATCTCAGCTACATTTTTTATGCAGCAATCTAGTAAATAGTTTGGCAATGACCGGTAGTAATCTTTTTTTAGCCACTCTCAAAGCATCTTTTACTATTTTTTGCCCATATTTATATATGGGTATGGTACCTATTCAGGTTCCATTGAACAATAGAATTAAAAATAGTTTATTTAATAAGTTTCCGCGGAGGAATCGCTAGGATCATCGGTAAAAATATTACTTAAAATTTGTTTTGTAATTTTGTTTTTAATTTTAGAACAATGGGATTTAAGATATCTTGGACTTAACACAGGATGTATTTTCTTTAGAAAGTCTTTCAATCTTTCGATATCCTTCAAGTAAGTTCTGGCGACACTGAGAATATCTGAAGAACCATGCGCATTTTCAAAGAAGTCAATAAGTTCTTCTTGTGTTAAGATAAGATTTGGTAAGATCTTTTATTATGTTTCTGTTGTTTTCTTGTTAAATTCTTGGTTTTTTGCTTCGTGGCTTCGGTTCAACGAAGTTATTTTCGTTATCTCTAATTGTGAGGTGGGTGGGATATAATTTCAGATACCTTTTGTTTAGGGTGCTGGGATACAGATGTATCTTGATGTAAGTGTGCGCTCATAACGATGCGCCGACCCTCGCTCGGACCATAGGATGGTATCATATTATCATCGCCACGTAAAATAAATGCATTATTTTAAAAATGCCAGCGTTCACCGTCAAAGGAGAGCGTTCAGCCTTGAGCCAGGTATCGGATCGTAGACTTGGACCACAGTATTCCAGCTTAGTATTTTTTCGACCCTCGACCCTAGTACTCTACGATCGACACTACGAGACTCCGACCACCGAGCCTTGCTCCGACCATAGTATCGATCGCGATCACTTCACTGTCAGTGCTATAATATAGGCGAGGATACAATGCGATGGTCCCCGTAATGAACGCAACTTAAGGTATCCATTTGAGTCTCATTGGGTAGGTCGCATTTATAGGAGTGTGCTTATTTGATTGAGAAGTAATGATTTTTCTAGACGTTACAGCCTCAGTAATAGAGGATCGTGTAGAGAAATTTATCGACAAAGGACCTGATTGTTGTATTGTAGTTTCAGTCTCAGTACTTTAACATTTTATAAAAACTGATTTCATTTGCAGAAAATACAAAAATGCACACGAAAGCTACACTTTTTACCTTTAAATATTTTTTGATTTGACAAAAACATCTGATCAAAATATATTGAATTTTTCCTTCGAGTTGATACAAATTTGATTTAAAATTAATTTCGAGCGTGTAATTGACATTCATCCAGTACGATCTGATCTAGTAGTTGGAGTTGGTCTCCCCAAAGCCTCAGGTTAATTTAAATAAACTATTTTTAACTAGTTGATAGTTATAATAAAATAACAAGCCTAGGTACGCTAGCAGCGACCTCAATATGAAAAAACGAAAAGTCAGAAGACCACTCTTTCGTCATAGAAAAAGAAGTCGCCTGACTTGTTTAATCTTATACAAACACTTAAATATTAGAGAATATTAAAAGGCAGTAAAATAAAATAGAACATAAAACAATATTTCTGTTCGTTAGTTTATCAAATGATTGATATATTAATGTCTTAAGAATAAAAATTACAAGACAATTATTTCCGATGGTTTATTTAAAATACGAAACGAGTTCGTAGTAAAATAGTATAATTTCTAAATGAGTAATAAACTTTATTAGAAATCAACATATCTGACGATAAAATAAATGTTTATTGCATGTTATTGTGGAAATTATACATTATAAAATTTTAGCAATAACTTGTTTATGAAACTATATAATTAATATGTTTATTTCATTGCAATAAATTGTGAACCCATAATGAAAAATATAACTTGTTAATGTTAATGTGACTGTATTACACTCAGACATTTTCTTTTAAGAAATAAATCTTCTTTTATTCAGTTTTTTTTCTTTTTTTTTGTGTAGTTCTGCATCATTTTCTTCCTGGTTCTCATTGTTTCTTATTATTTTCCATTGAATTTAATAATTTTGCTTAAAAATCCTTTTTGTGTGGGTAATCAGCAAATTCTGACTTTAATTTTCTTGTATAATATTTCTCTTACAATCTTTTTTTAAACGTTTTGTACCTGCTAGTTGTACTAGTTGGGCGAGCTATAGTTTGGCCGCTGAAAAGATGGAATGATCTCGTGAATGGCACGCACTCTTAAATATTCCTCTTCCTATGTTATCACTTTTCCTACGTTTACACCGCTCAACAAAAACGAACTAACACTCTCGTTATAATATTTACCGTTTTTACAGGTTATTGATTTACATGCTTTGGGATACATGGGATGCTTTTTTACAAGTGTTCATTATTACACCTTTTTCCTCAACAGTTAAATGTCTTTTTTTGATATTTTTCTTGGAGGTGAAAGAGTGTTTACATCCATATTTAATAAACGTAAGACACATTTAATAAAATCGTTAATAAACCTAACTCACACAATAATTAATACAAATTAATATACGTACGCATGAACTTTACAAACAATTTTTAGCACTGCCAACAAAATTCACCAGACAGCGGAAGTTAAACACAAATAATGACGGTGTAAACAGTCTGTAAGCGGTCTAGTTTTGACCGCGTCTCGATGCTTGCATTGAGTGATCATGCGACCTTGGATTCCATCTTTTAAACGGCCAGATTATAGTAGTAGTATTACACAAAAAAAAACAAAACTAATAAAAAGTGTGCAAAAACCTGATCAACAAAGAGCCAGAGAATAAACGAAAGTGTTTATTAGGTGTTTAGGGCATCCGCTTAAATTTTGTTTTTAAACAAAATTTTATATTTGTCAGAAATGTTTATCAGAAATATACGCAATATAAAAGTATTAAAAATTATAAAAATAATCGCGAAATCTCTATTACGAGGATAGATTGATATTAAACTAGCCAGGCTTTGATAGATGGCGCTACTTGATACCGAATAGGTTTCGGTGTTGACATTTGCCATTCATGACATAACATCTGTCAAAATTTTAAGTTTTAAAAACGATTAGTTTGGTTTTTATAGCCGTCAAAAGCAAGCAAATTTTGTGTTTTCGGAGAAATGGAAAAAGTCGAGTATCATTCGGTGATTAAGTTCCTCTACAAAAAGGGTAAAACGAATATGCAAATCAAAGCCGACCTAGACGAAGTTTATGGTGAGGTTGCACCTTCGTTAGCAACAGTAAAATTTTTGAAAGCTGAATTTTTTCGTGGTCGTAACAGTGTTTTTGATGATGAGCGTCCCGGGAGGCAAAATGAATTCACCACGCCGGAAATGATCAACAAAGTCCATGACATGATTATGGCAGATCGTCGAATTTAGCTTCGCGAGTTAATAGAGGTCCTAAAAATTTCCTACGAACGCGTACACAACATTATTTACCATTATTTGGACATGAAAAAGCTATCCGCGCGATGGGTGCCGCGTTTGCTGACGATCGATTAAATGCAAAAACGTGTGATCACTTCTGAGACGCTTTTGGCGATGATACGGCGAGATCCGAAGGATTTTTTCGCCGATTTATCACCGTTGATGAAACCTAGGTGCATTATTACACACCGGAAACCAAAGAACAGTCGAAACAGTGGCGCAAACGCGGCGAAGGGCCGCCGAAGAAGCAAAGAGTGCACATTCGGCCGGCAAAGTGATGGCGACTGTTTTCTAGGATGCGAAGCGCATCATCCACATCGGCTACTTGGAAAAAGGAAAAACAATCAATGGTGAGTACTACGCAGCATTATTGGATCGATTCGATGCCGAATTGCGTCGAAAACGCCCCGGTTTGGAAAGCAAAAAACGGCTCACCGATCGGCCGTCGCCATGGCAAAATTACACGAATTGGGCTATGAATGGTTGAACACCCAACGTATTCCCCAGATCTTGCCCCCAGCGATTTTTTCCTGTTTCCAAACCTGAAAAAATGTCTCGGAGGACGCCGTTTCACAACAAATGATGCAGTCGTCGCTGAAACTACGGCCTATTTTGAAGAGCTCGAGCAAAGGTACTATTCGGATGGGATAAAAAAATTGGAACATCGTCTTACTAAGTGTATCGAGCTAAAAGGGGACTATGTTAAGAAATAAATCGATTTAATTTCAAAAAACTTGTTTTTTCTATCTAATGCTAGTTTTATATCAATCCACCCTCGTACTTCAGTTGCCAGATACGAAAATATCAGTAAACCTCTAACAATCATGCAAAAAGTTTACCACTAATATCCCCGGCTTCCCTCCAAAACCTACACTCGTATATGGGGGGCGGAAAAAATGTGTTTACCAAGAATCTGTACGCTAAAGAAAGAAAAAATGTTTCAAATCAAAAATGTAGCTAAGTTTGAACAAAAATGTTTATTTCCACCTTTTGTGTAGAATAAACGGTTTTCTCAGAAACAACGTATGAAGCAACCGGCAATTTTGAATGTCAATTACGCGCTCGAAATAAATTTTAAATCAAATTTGTATCAACTCGGAGGTAAAAATTCAAATGTTTGTATTTTGCTGCAAATGTAATCAGTTTTGATAAAAATAAATTGATATAAGCTTGAATGCTCGAATAAATGAACTTTGATCAAATAAAAAGCAGATATAGAGCACAGTTTTATTAATTTAATCTTGCCCAAGTACTTTTACTCCCTAGAGCATCTTCAGGGGCATCTGAAATAAGCCAAGAAACGTTTTTTTAACTGAAGAATCCTTAGGTCAATGCTTAGTTTCATAGAATTTTGAAATGTGCAGATCACATCTACATGATTTTGACTGCTCATTCAAGCTATCATATCCCACATGTCACTTCAACATTTCCGTTGACCGGGAGCCATTCTGTCTACGGTTTCCATACATAATAAAGGTTCGCCTCTTTTTAAAAAAAATTTACATTATTTGTCCTTGTGTATTGCAATGTGATGTTTAATTTTATGTTTATAACATTTTATTCTTGTTGTATAGGCCGCAATTGACGAAGTAAGTCTAAAACGTTAATCACATAAAAACTTTTATCAACCATCAACTTCGAGTTTTTATCGAAGTTAATTAATTTCTTCAGTTAAAAAAACTTTTCTTGGCTTATTTCAGATGCCCCTGAAGATGCTCTAGGGAGTGAAAGTACTTGGGCAAGATTAAATTAATAAAACTGTGCTCTATATCTGCTTTTTATTTGATCTTGGGGGAAAGGCGGCGGGGATATTATTTCAGATACGTTTAGGGTGCTGGGATAAGGATGTATCTTGATCTCAGTGTGCACTCATAACGAGGTGCCAGCCCTCGCTCGGACCATAGGATGGATGATCATATTATCATTGCCACGTAAAATTAATGCATTATTTTAAAAATGCCAGAGTTCACCGTCAAAGCGCAGCGTCCAGCTACGAGCCAGGTATCGGACCATACACTTGGACCATAGTATTCCAGCTTAAAATTTTTTCGACCCTCAACCCTAGTACTCTACGATCGACACTACGAGGCGCCGACCACCGCGCCTCGCTCCGACCATCGTATCGATCGCCAGGTAAAATAAATGCATAATTTTAAATGCTAACGTTCACTTCACTGTCCGTGCTATGATCTGGGCGAAGATACGATGCGATGGTCTCCGTAATGAACGCACCCTAAGGTATCCATTTGAGTCTCATTGGGTAGGTCGCAGTTTACTGGAGTATGCTTATTTGATTGAGACGTACTGATTTTTCTAGACGTTTCAGCCTCAGTAAGAGAGGATTGTGTAGAGGAATTTATCGACAAAGTAGCTGATTGTTATACTGTAGTTTCAGTATCAGTACTTCCTGTAGAGAGTTTAGATGAACAGTATTTTGGGTGGTGTTTGAAGGAGTCTTATTATTTTTATTGGGACACTGAGATGCCAAATGTCCTTGCTGCTTACATAAGTACCAAGATTGCTTTTCGATGGAAAAGAAAATTCGATAGTTGTTATCCTCATGGTTAATTAACATTGAATCGGGTAATTTGTCAAAGTTAGTTGGTGTTATAAAAATGTATCGTCGTAAACTCCAGATATGCGTAAAAATGCTGGATTTGAAGTCCGTATCCTGAGAAATCGGCCTATCAGCTCGAAGCTTTCGAAATGTGGTGTTATAGGCGCATCTTACGTATATCCTGGGTTGACAGAGTTACTAATGTGGAGGTCCTGCGTAGAATGGGGAAAAAATGTGAAATTCTCATGACCGTCAAAACTAAAAAATTGGAACATTATCTAGGACATGTAATGAGAAATCAAGAACGTTACGGTCTTTTCCAGCTGATTCTGAAAGGGAAGGTAAATGGTAAGAGAAGACCGGGAAGTAGACGCATTTCCTGGCTTCAAAATTTACGAAAGTGGTATAACACTACCACTACTAAGTGGACTACCACTGAACTGTTCCGCGCTGCAATAAACAAAGTAAAGATAGCCGTGATGATCGCCAAGATCCGGAACGGATAGGCACTTTAAGAAGAAGATCCTGAGAAAATCAATTGGAGTTATTAGATGTATACCTAAGTTTTTTAATTGTTCTTTTATAATGCTGTGCGGAATACTTGGACATACGTTAAAATAATCAATCGTTCATTTGTAGTTATGTCTTCGGGCTTGAATACGTTCTTGATTAATTACTACAATCACATTGTCGTTTGCTAGAAACTCATCGACTGTCTATTCACTGGTAAAGACGATACAAATACGATCGTTTATAATTTTAGAAATAGAATGTATTTTTTTGGGATCCACTTTACATATTACTGCATTAAGGTAATATGGATAATAAGGATATTAGAGTTTGGGAGTGAGTGAAGTAGAATTGCTTGTTTTTTGTTTGGAGATTTATTTGTATGTTGATTTGTATAAACTATGATTTGTATGAATATAATTTTGATGGTTGGTATACCTACAAGTAGATTGTCAGAACTGTCTATGGTGGAAGTTCCCGCTGTGGAATCCATTTCCATGCTTGTTCTAAGTAACCTGAATACGGTCCTGGTGCTTATAATGGATCATTACCGGAAGGACTGGTAATTAACCTCACGCCAAATCGGTGAAATAGTTGTTTACCCTTGATTTGTTATAGATGAAATAGGAAAATCAAACTTACAGTTTTTAGTCCAGAAGAAGTAACATTTTTACACTGCACCTTTGTTTAAATTTTAAATATAAACCCAATTGGTAAAATTCTTTAAAGACATTAATATACTTAACAAAATTTAATATTTATAGCTAAATTACCTCATGTATATGAATGTAGGTCGCTAATAACCTCAAAGGTTGATGCGACAATGTGCCAGTCTGCTATAATTATTTAATATTTAGTATTCCAAAAAGTACTCACAATATATCGAAATGTGGTGGTCGGACGCATCCTCTTCTTGTTTCTGTTTTAGCTGGGCTCATTATAAGCATCGATTTTCGTCTACCTCCATATCATCATAGAGACTCTGTAACAAGCAATTAATTAAATGCCTTAATAAAAGCCTTTTGACTGATATTTATCAATACTAAATTGTGGGTACATTGCAATATATATGAAATATTCAAATATCAATAAAACAAGATAACGTTACATTTAGTAAATATAGTATTTAATTAATACGAAAATAGAAAGCGGAGAAATTGTTTATTGGTTCGACAATCATTTTTCTGTGCGAATTTTGTTTGCAAGCGAAGTTGTGGATTGAAATGAAATCGATCGTTTGTTGCCAACTAAAAATTTAACCTGACATAAAAAGGTAGGTCTCTAGCTTTCAAGGAAAATTTCAAAAATACACCTTAAGTCAACAAATTTTTTACCGAAAATGAAAAATTTGTTTGACCAGAAGTAAACCAAGACATTCTTTTTCACTTTGATCACGAATCTGTTTTCAAAATAAGTGTATCCATCGTCGTTTCCTAGTTAATCCGTTTTTATTCATTTTCTCAAAACCGGACGTAAGAATTGAAGGGTTAAAGTTTTTTTGATTGCATTTTTACAAGAACCTGTTAAAAAAACTCAAATTTTGAATCTAGAATCTTTTAGATAACAAAAGTTCTTGCGAGCAATTTTTTTTGAAAAATATGCATTTCACCCTTTAAAAAAAATTCAAATATGTACATAGCACCTTTGTCCACCAACCTATTAGGATGTAGGGTATATGAAAACAAGTCCATGGTGCTATGTGTAGATCAGGAGACAAGCCAAAGTCACAAATTAGAGCTATATTTTATTTAAAATAAATCAAAATAACATTCTGTTAGTCAATGCAAAAATGGTATACAAACATGTAGGACGCTACCCTTTTTAATTGCCCTGCAAAATTGGTTCGTAATACCATCTGTGTTCAAGGGGTACATATGGCAATAACTGCTTAATGTCTTCTTTTTTCTCTGCAGACAAACTGCCAATCTTCTTGTTTATTCTTGGAACTACAAAGTTTGGGTATATAACACACATAGTTTTATTTGTCTTATTGGTAGACCTATAACGTCGAATATCCACTTTCTTAAACGGCATATTGGGGTCGTAGCTATATTTAAGCAGATAACTACCAAATTCATCTACCCTTATCCATTTGATGCCATCTCTAAATTGAACAGTCTCTCCAAGAAGACCCTTTTTCCGGTTTATTAGTTTTAGAGATGTAGCTAATTTCTCAATGTTCCTCTCAATGTTCCATATTTAAAACCTGGTTTCCTTTGGTTGTTTGCAGTATTATCTGTCAATACTTATCTGATAAGAATAAATTAGGCTGTTTCCGTAGATTCTTTACGATGCGACCAAAGTCACGATCTGAGTCTAGATAAGAGTGGCCCACCTCTGGAAATTTATGGTGTATAGTTTTAAAGTACCCTTTTAAAATCATGTACTGGTACAGACAAATAATCTGGAAATTCTTATTTTGTCTGGTACACGAGTAGGACCACACTTGCAGATGATTTTTTTCTCGAAGTGTTCTATCACTTTCAACCGCACTCAACAGTGAACTTGCAACTTCTGTACTGCCACGATTTGTTACGTCTTCTGTCCAGGTAAAAAATAGGCCCCTGTCTACATTTTTTGAAATTATATGCAGGCCGAGATTGTTAAACCACATCTGTCTTTTATAAAAATCTTTTGATGTGGACAAACGAGGCAATGGCATAGTCTGTTGCAGATCCATAGTGACATATGCAACATCGTTCAACACATTGGCACTTTCCCTGTCATTTTTGAGCCTCAAATGCAGATTTATAAAAATCAATATGTATCACTCTTAGGGTATCCAATGGATAAATTGAACACGTAATCATAAATAAATCTGTACATGGACTCTATTACTTAGAATTCGTCTGAAACTTGGTCTAGTCTGCATTGTTCAAAGTTAAGTTTGTACATTTTAGGTACGGACAACAACGGTGATAAGTATTTTTTGTTTGGATTGTTGGCTCTAGAATAATGAGACAACTCAGCAGGAAACGAAGCAATATGTTCCATAACATATTTTTTTACATCTGTATCAAGTTTAGTAGGCCTGTTGTTATGCTTGCCCCGTTTGTCTAACTCTGGCGCTGACAAACATTTTTTTTATCTGGTTTTGGATAAGAAATACTTTCTTTCTGTCTATTTGGTACAATGACATTAGGGCTGATTTACAAATTGGCACATGAGTTCCATTTACTGTAATACTGTACTTAAAAGATGCAGTTTTATGTCTGTTTGCACCCTTATGTTTTCGCCGAGGTTTACTTATGGAAATTGATTTAAAAAGAATTACATTTTTCCAGTTAATATCATGTTTGTAGAAGTCATTAAAAATTAATACTTTTGTATCCTGGTAATCCTATTTGAACATTTTAATCGACACTTCTCATTACAAATAATATTATTCTCATTAATGATTTTGGCAGGAATCATTACACCTTTAGGAGATAAGTAACTTTCTTTACATTCTCTTGCTTTAGCAGCCACATTTCTTTTCCATTGTTGTTTGTTTTCCTGCCGTTTCCTGGACAATTTTTGTTTTTTTACTTGTGGTTCTACATCTAAATGAGCCTGGTCACTATTAATAGGGCTACTCACCACTCTATCCTCAACACACCTGCTGTTCGTAATTGAAATGGGAATTTGTATTTTTACCACATCACTTTCCGCATTAGATTGTGGATGTATTTTTGCTGTAGAATTTGTACTTGTTAAAGGGGATTCTAAAAAATTAGTTTTATCTCGACAAGAAAGAAACCTTCTAGAAGAGAAAATGCGAGCACATCTTGTATAATCATCATCACCATTATCCTCACTATCACTAACGATATCTGAGTCCGGTACATATTCATCACTTGATGGATCGTCGAAAATGCAACTGACATCTTCATTTTCACCTGAAACCAAACAAATATAGTAGTCTATATCATTGTTCTATAAGATTATAATTATAACATTGCGTTTATTTTGTTATTTGATAAAATATTGTCTACTTTAACTTTTAACATAACCTCAAAATCTTTGATGTGAGAAAAACAATATTTTAATTTATTTGTAATGGTAATTTACTGTAGTATATTATTTTAGGTTAGTTATTTCATCAAGCTTACCTTCATAACTGTCTTTTTTTGCCTGTTTAAGAGCCAATTCTAATATTTGTTTACTTCTTCTCATCTTGCACTTTATTTTACAACGTCAACAAAGCACAGTGACTAAGTGGATGAAGGTGTTATGTGCATGCTGAAGACACATGGCACCTTCTCCCTCCAAACATTCTGCATATTAGTGTATCATAACCCCTTCACCAGCTGAATAAATACTAAGTTATGGCTAGAAGTGAATGGGAGATAGTGCTATGAGAAATAATAACACATAACGCCTTCATCCACATAGATATCCCAATTTTCAAGCAAATCTAACATAACACCTTCACCTTCCAAGCCCTTCAATTAACGTTTTGACAATTTTTTGTAATAAGAATCCGTCGTTAGTTTTTCTCTATCTTCAATACAGTTTTTTCATTTTAAAACTGGAGAGACGGACGAAAAACAAACATAATGTATTGGATCGATAATTTATTTTAGCATAATTATTTTGTGTGGTATTATGTGGTTAAAAAAAAACTATTACGAAAGCCCCTTAGAACTGTACAAATATTACTACTTGTAACAAGTAAAATTAATAACCAGGTAAAGAAAACCAAGCATACCCTCACAGGTGAAAATAGAACGGGCGTAGGAAATTTCGACACTAAGCAGGTAGCGACTAAAATTTAATGGCAATTTTCGACACCAGCCCCAATTCCCGTTTTTATCTTACAGGTATATTCGACACCAAATAAATATAGCTGCGACATAAATAAAATACCATAATTAATTAATTAATTTATTTTAATAAAAGTAATGTGCATTTTATTTCTTTATAACTGTAATAATATCTAAATATAATACAACTAGTACCTAATTTTTGTACATTTTACCGTTAATATACTTGTATACAATGATGTATTTGCTATTATAGGAATGATAAGATACAGCTTTTATAAAATCTAACCTACGTATTTGTTTGGATCGTAGTTTATCCATCATTTTCTCCAAAAATGCCAATTTAGCTTTAACAGTAGTATCTTTGATTTTTGCTGGTATATGTAAACTATTTATTTTGACATAAGTGTCTACTTGAAATTCTTTTAACTTTTCAATAAAAATAAAAATAGAAGGATGTGTTGAATAAAAAGAAGAATTAAATCTCGAATGAAAGGATTCACAGGCATTTGTGGTCCTCGTAATAGACGGATTCTGATTAGACCATATGTGTGGTGGAAATAGAGCGCTATCGAAAATGTAATTTTCCAGTAAATAATCTGCATATATATCAAGTGTTGCGTTTATAGGTTTATATAATATTAAATCATAAAGAAAGCATTCTTCAACTTCTGCTGGATTTAAATAAGTTAAACCAAACGTATGCCTTAACCATTTTCCAATTTCTGAATTTGTATCCTTATATTCTTGTACCAAACCCAAAGATTGAATTTTTTTAAACCAGTTTTGGTGTAAGTAAAAACGGCATCCACTAATTTTTGCATTGGGCCACATATACAATAAAGCACAGTGAATTGCTTTTTCAAAGTCCACAAATATTTCAGTTGGCTCTAATGATAATTGAAATGTTTCAAAAATCTTAGACCTTAATAAAGAAAATAAATTTTTGTATGTCATTGACAATTTGTCCTTTAACAAACAGTATGCTAAAGGAACATAATGTCCATTTTTCAAGCCATGTATAGTAAATAATTGTAGAAAATATTTGGTACTGTATGAAAATGTACCATCCATATACAAAGTTTTTAATTTACACAACAAATGAATATTTGTCTCGCATGAAAATACAATTACGTTTAATTCAGGATGATTTAAAAACAAAAAACTTCCATTGCGACAGGTTTTAGGAGAATAATTACTAACCGCGTTATGGACTTCTGATATGCTTCTTGGTAACGGACCTGGTAACAGTTTACGACGACAGTTGTAAATGTTCTTTCTTATGCTAGCTATGTCAGGAACCGTCAGCAAATTGGCATCACACTCAGCAACAGCAGTTCTTGTAATTTTGGCAGGCTTTTCCGATATGTCCTCTTGGGCTTTTCTTTTACATGCATTGGTTACCATCTTTACTTCAAGCTTTTTTGGATCGGCTTCATGATTATGTACCAAATCACTTCTTGTGATGGTGAGGTCCTCACAGCCTATTGTAAACACTTTTGCGGAACACTTAGTGTTTCTTTGGATGCAGCGCCAAAATATCTCGCCGCTTTTTAACACTTTCGAGAACGCTGTTTCGAGAACGAATGATGCTCCTCCACTAATAAATCTCGACCACGGGAACTTTTTATCAAACTCATTTTTTAAATATCCGTATACGTGCACAAGTCAATGTCAAACAAGTAATAAATTACAACTGAAATAATTTAGTCACAAGTACACAAGTGCCACGCCCCCCGCCGTGACAATAAATATTGGGAAAACCCGCTTGTCCTGCTTGGGTGCAAATGTCCATCGCCGCTAATTACCTACCTACCTGCTTTACGCCGCGGTGTCGAAATTTCCTATAATAAAATTTGACCCTTCGATTACCCCAGGTACAAAGACAATTTGGTGTCGAAAGTTCGCCAGCCGAATAGAACCACAATTATCATCAATATAATCATCATTATCAACATCATTTTCCATTATCTTATGTAATCGATTTCTCAATATGTGCCTGGCTAAGATTTTTTACTTATTGCGCTCGTAGTTTATGTTATTTCTTAATCATGCTCTTGTTTTTGTTTATTTCTTTTGCTGATTTTTGGTCATTAAATCGTCACCTAATTGATTTTTAAGCCTCATTGATTACATGTTTATCTTAATAATCTAATGTATCTGTGTGATTTCCTACGTTTTGTACGGTTGTTTAATTACGAATTCATATATATTATTTTTATTTAGAATTGCCGCATCAACCATTAAAGCTTATTAGCGGGTTTTACAAATGTTACAATTACTAAATATAAAAATTCACAGCTAGAGATCCACAGCTAAAGAAACTGGACAGAACTTTCGACGACGATTAATGCAACGAAATAAGGATAACGATTTTAAAAATATACACTTGGAACGTGCGTTGACTTTATGAAAATGAAAATCTTAAAAAAATAATAGACATACCAATTTAATATAAAGCACACATTACTGCTGTGTAAAAAGTAGGATAGACTGGCCAAGAAATTATCCAAAAGGGACAATGTGATATTTATTACAGCTGTCACAAGACCAATTATGAATTCGGGACTGAATTCATTGTTAACAAAAAAGCAAAACATCTTATCATGGACTTCAAACTAATGGCCACGAATATGTTATCTAAGAGAAAAAGCTTAGTTTTTTAACAACAGTCTAATAAATGTACACGCCTCAACCGAAGACAAAGAAGAGGATGTCAAAGATTAATTATATGACGAAGTAGAGACCATCTACGACATATGCTCCAGAAACGACATCAAGATCATAATTGGCGACCTTAATGAAAAAATAGGGCAACAAAATATATATAGTCCATATACCGGAAAATATACTGCTCATGATATCACTAACGACTATGGAAAAGAATAATAGGATTTGCAGCTTCCAAGGGCATGGTCTTTGTAAATACCTACTTCCCCCACAAGAATATTCATAAAGTAACATGGACTTTGCCCGATGGAACAACAAAAAATCGAATAGATTACATCCTAATAGAAACGACTCACTCCTGTAATCTATGTACATACTTATTGTGCGGCTAATATAGATTACTTAACTTACTAATACGCGCAAGAATAAACGCAAAAAAAGAAAAGAACACTAAAAGCACTTGCTATAATTTAAAACTCTTGAAAAAGTCCCGTACACTAGAAAGGTATCAAAAGTACCTGAAAATGAAAATACAATAGATGAGAATTTAACAGCTGTTGGTTTGATGATGAATGTGACGATATCATTAAAAGAAATAATTATGCGTATAAACTTATGCAACAAAGAAGAACAGTAGCAGAAGAACAGGAACAGGATAAGAAGCAAACATACAAAGAACTTAGGAAGGAGAAAAAACACGTGCATCGAAAAAAAAGGAAAAGGTGAAACTAGAAATTTCTATAACATCCTAAATAAGACAAGAAAAGAATTCAAACCACAGCTGACGATGTGTGGGGTCAAAAATGAGCATATAGTTAGTACCAGTGACTTAGTACGAAGCAGACGGGTTGAGTACTTCAAAGAACAACTTCGTACCGAAGTGGAAAATGATGCGTTATCCTAAAGGCCAACAAATAACAGCCACTTAGATTCTCCTTTAATATTGGAAGTGAGAGACGCAATCACACGCCTTAAAATAACAAGTCCCCAGGGGTGAACTATAGCATAGTAGCAAAGCCTGGGAAGAAGAACAAATACCAGAGGAATGGTACACTGGAATCCTATGTTCACTGCACAAAAAGGGAGATTTGTTGGAATGTAAAAATTATGGGGGTATAACTCTTCTGAACACAAGATACAAAATATTCTCCAACACCCTGTACAGTCGTTTAAGTACGTAAGTGGAAGAACTCCTTGGTGAATATTAAAGCGGTTTTAGGCCAGGTATTTGGGAACAAATATTAATAGTCAGTGTAATCCAAAAAAAGAAATCCTATCAAGAATCGAACAAGCAAGGAAAACATTCATGAGCATGAAAACATTTTTTACAAGATCCGATCTTAGTCTACAGCTTAGAATCCGAATGATCAGATGTTACGTTTTTTCTGTCTTACTGTAACGCTGTGAAAGTTGGACAATGGACTCTGAAATAGAAAAAAGAATAGATGCCTTTGAGATGTATATATACAGACGAATGTTGAGGATTCTATGGGTACAAAGAGTTACTAATGTTGAAGTACTTCGTCGCATGTGTAAACAGAAAGAATTACTAAGAATAATCAAAGAGAGGAAAATCAATACTTGGGTCATGTGTTGAGAGGCGAAAGATATGAATTACTTCAAGTTATACTGGAAGGAAAAGTACAAGGCAAAAGATCAGTAGGAAGACGCCAGAACTCGTGGCTGAAAGACCTGAGGAGATGGTTCGACCGCTCATCCGCAGAGATCTTTCGCGCAGCAGTTTCCAAAACTACAATTGCCATTTGGATCGCCAAACTTCGAAAGCAGACGGCGCAATGAAAAGAAGAAGGCCAGGTAGGTCAACAATTTTGGTAGGACCAGATTTTTGTGCTACGTCAAATCTTAAAAAAAACCAATGAATTTAACATTGATACGTTTCATCTCTTTGTGGACTTTAATTCAACGTACGATAGCGTACTAAGATGTAAATTATATAAAGCCATGAATGAACTTAACATTCCCCACAAATTAATAAGACTTGTAAAAACAATCATGAGTAAATTGAACTTCAGAGTGCAAATACAAGGCAGGGAGATAAACTGGCGCATCTTTTCTTTAATATAGCATTAGAAAAGAGTATAATTGATGCTGAGATACACAACATGAGACAATATTCAATAAGTCAACGCAGATTATGGCTTACGCTGATGAATTGGATTTGATCGTGTACACCACACGAGAAAATATGGTCCTTACAATAAATGAGGAAAAAACCAAAATGTTAGCATCTATTCCAAATAACAGAGATAGAGCTGGAAACGTCAAACAAAACTTTAGCATAGACTATTATAATTTTGAGGTAGTAAATAAGTTTACGTATCTGAGATCTCTCACAACTAGCGATCGTGACACATCTGAAGAAGTAAAACGAAGGCTACTGATGGCGATAAGCAACAAAAAAACAAATTTAAGCCAAAAAACCAAATTAACAATATATAGAACACTCATCCTACCAATGCTACAAATCGTCTGCTCAACATCGAAAGTGAAAATGGTAATACTGAGATGGAGGGATGGTATGGACGAGGACGCAAGGAAGATCAGCAGCAAACTGTTAACGGTTGGTGAAATGGAATGGGGAAAGTCGAGGCTTAACTAGGACTGTAGCACCAATGATGATGATGATGAAATGCACAAATTACAAACTGATATGTAACACAACTCATATTAAATTTTATGTAATAAATATGTATGTCCCATTTTACAAAGTTCGACCAATTATTGATCACCTCAATGACCGTTTTGATTCAATACCAAAACAGCCCCGTTTGTGTGTAGATGAGCAAATGTGTGCAACGAAGATGCGTTCACAACTTCGCCAATATATGCCGAATAAACCCACAAGTGGGGAATGAAACTTTTTAGTCTCTGTGACTCCTATGGGTTTGCATACCGCTTCGAAGTTTATACTGGTGCTGGTGATAACATTGTCCTTCCAGGGGAACCAGATTTGGAAGCAACATCCAATGTTGTTGTTCAGTTAGCAAAACCTGTTCCTCATTTTATGAATCATATAATTTACTTTGATAAGTTCTATACGTCATTACCACTACTTGTCTATCTAAGGAGCTATGGAATATATGCATTTGGCACTATTCGTCGTGATAGAATTTCTAATTGTAAGTTACCTGCTGACAAAGATAAACGAGCTATTGATTTAAAAAGAGGAGAATCCAGTGAATATGTTGGTACTGCATATGGTGTTGACATAACCACAATTCATTGTAAGGATACCAAAAATATAAGATTAGCGTCTACTTACGTTGGGATTCAGCTATTCTCAACTATACTTCCAAAAGAGTCACCAAGAAAGATTGAAAAATATGACATAATTATTTGGAGCTTGATTGTCCGAATGTTATTAAAGGTATTTTATGTCCACATTTTTTATTACTGTGTTCTATATTCTATTTTATTTTTAGAGTACAATTGGCACATGGGCGTAGTAGACGGCTTACTTGGTCGATATCGCATCCGACTAAAAACAAAAAGCGCTTCACTTCGCCTTTTTTATCACTTTATCGATATGACTTCGGTAAATTCATACCTTCTCCACCGTAGAATTTATGGGAAGACTGTAATTCAGAACCTTCCAAATTTTCGGAATTCAGTGGCTGATGTACTCTGCAAATATCAGGTAAATCCTAAGAGGAAATCAGTAGGTAGACCATCTCTAAAAGTATTGCAACTATCACCAACTGGTTGAAGAAAAGCATATCTACCAGCAGATGATATTCGCTTCGACAACACATTACACTGGCCAACTTTTCTTGATAGAATGGGTAAAAAACCATGCAAGCTAGCTGGCTGCAAATCAGAAACTCAAGTTTTTGTTGTAAATGACAAGTTAATTTATGTTTTTCTTCAACAAATGATTGTTTTATTGCTTTTTAAGGCGGGCTATATTTTTTTTCTCAGGTAGCTAAAAACAAACTTTCAGTCAAAATAAATATCATAATTGGCTCTTTTATGTCAAAACATATCAAGCTATGAATTTTTCCATTGAAAATAAAATTGACCTGGTAGAGGGTTAAGACACTATAATGCTTTCACTGGAGAAAAAACGCGGTAAATTGATTCAATGTCAAAAAAACTCGTTAACTATCATTACAAATAATGGGTTCGAGCGTTCTTGACTACGTCACACCCCTGGATCAGCTGTCAAATGCCATGTGCAATATCATACTTTGTGGTCATTGTGCCATGAGTGGGAATATTATTTGAAAATGTAAATTTGCATATGATTAGGAATAACAAAGATCCATTTAATTAATACTACTAGTCTGAACGACTTTTCAATGTTGTGTTGGAAACCCTCAAACTACGTGTTGAATTTAAAATCAAATATTTTGTAAAATGAGTGTATTTCGAAACCAGATGGGATGTAATAATAATTTTGGGTTAAATAAGTTGAGGTACCATACCAGTTCAATACTGATATTTAATATAGTTTTAGGAAAAATATTGTTTCTGCTTATATGTTAAAGAAGTTCTCCATTCAACAATACAGGATAGTTTGAACCATGTTCTTTCAACCATCAATTAATAGTGTACCGGCATGTAAGTAATGTTTTATTTATTTGGTCATTTATTAATTTATTACAATTTAATAGACTATTTTACCAATTTGTGGGCCTTACCTTGTCTGCTTAAACATTTTATTCATTTTGAAAAACCACAGACATGTAATATTGGCATAATTACTGTAATTTATATCATCTATCTTTGTTTATCTTTATTAGACAACACCCTAATATGGGTTTATTATTTCAGCATTTATTTAACTTTATATCGAGACCTGAAGATGCTTTGCATATTGTAGAAAGCGAAACCGGTCTTCTGGATAGTTAAATTAAATTGATTGTGAGTAAGTCTAATTTATTATTTCTTTTACCTTTTACAAAATAATAACATTAGTAAATTACCGCATAGTACAGAAATCTAGAACTAAGAGTCCTATAGCAAGCTTAAAGTGAAAAGAGTACACAAAATTAATGGACATAATGGACATCCAAAATGAAGATGTACTATACGTTAATTGCAAGTGCCAAAAGTAAAGTAAACTAAATATGAGAGTACAGTAATTACGTTTGTTGTATTGTTATAAATACAATTATTTACAGATTCTAATTAAAGATTAAGTTTGACAGTAAATTACTTAGTTATTAATTTTGATAATAATTTAAAATAGAGATGAAATTATTAGATGAACTACTTACATGGCGAGAGATAAGTTTATGTTTACTAAAATCATGTATTATCAATCCCTAATGTATTTGTTGCGTTTCCTGATTAGAACTGACAAGGTTAAATGGCGGAAATGTTAGTTTAAAAACGAGCATAAATGTTAAAAGATTTGTTTACTTACCGAGACTATGTCGTACGTTGTTGGGATTTTAATATAAGTAAATTTGATTGATCAAATAAATAAGCAAACTTTGTGAAACACTGCCAAGTACTAAATAAAAAGTGGAAGGCGATGAACTGAAGTGTTATCACAGGTAGATAAGCAAAACTGACTTCAAAAATAACAAATATCTTGTTGAATTATTACTTTATACATGTCCATTACGACATAACCAACAATATAGGCAATATTTCTTAAATCAGCAGTTCTCAAACTTCTCAAGAGATTTAAATACGTGGTCACAAGAAGACAATTTTTTTATAAAATTGTCAAAATATTTTGCGCGTCCTTGCCACTTTTGTTAACGACTGGCGTAATCTAATAGATAGTCTAGCCGTGAGAGATTTGATATCCAAAAATGAGACGAAAAAGCTGAATTTTGCTAAGAATGTTTGCCACTGTTGCCCCTGGATTTTCACCTAAAAATCTCTCTCACGAGGGGAGTAGCACGAAAAACATCGAATTATGAAGAATTTATATCCTGTAGAAAAAATATTTCAACTGAGAGTTAATTTTAAACAAAAATATTACTTGGTAATTTTTGTGAAGAATGAACAGTTCTCTCAGAAACAACGCTTGAAGCAACCGGCGATTTTAAATATAAGTTACGCGCGCGAAATCAAGTTTTTAAATAAAATTTGTATCACTCCGACGATAAAAATTCATTATCTGTTATTCGGAGTCTCCTATCGATAAAAAACTAAATTTATTTTAAAGATACAGAGTGCAGCTTTCGTAAGCGATATTTTCGTATTTTACTGCAAATGAAGTCCGTTTCTATAAAGCTGTTAAATCCATGAACGTTGCGCGATTTTTGCCACAACGAAAGCTGTGGAATTTTAATTGTTAGAACCTAATCTTCAAAATCTACAACATGAAATTTCGATTTTAATTTTTGGCGACAAATATGAGACATTTGAAATGATTTATAACTGTCGCGTAAAAAACACTAGAATTTAATCACGAGAAATGGCTCCATGAAGATGGCATTAGGTGGTAAATTGGCTTATTGGTAAATGGAAATGTAAGTCACGGATCATTTTGGAATAATAAAAACAGCAAGGGCCACTAAAAAACTTCAGAGTCATCGCAAGTTATTATACATTATTTGCTAAGAAATAAAAACTAAAAGTATACTAAGTTAAGTTAGCAAATATGACCAGAGGATTAAGTAAGAAAAAGTAGTAATATAGTATTTAAAATAAGAAGTAATTTTCTGCTAGTAAGCATATATTTTATAAACTATTAAGTTATTTTTCCATTCACTAAACACAGTATCTATGATGATGACTTTATCTTGATAAAAGATTGAGATGAAAATCACATATAAAAGGTAAGAATTGACAACTTGAGCTAGTAATTAAAGCATGTATTAGTTAGCTAATAAATAAAAATCGCAGCTATCTATGAGAAATAAAAAACCATATACTCTAATTATATACTTAAATATAAGAAAACGAATAATCCTTCAAACGTTCCAATTAAAAATACTTAGAAAAATAACTGATCCTGTCGGTATATCTCATACCAAACTATACATAATGGTCTAACCATACCATATTATGTAACTGAAATAATAATAAGTAGTGCAAAGAAATATCGACACCCAATTGCAGATCTAATAAGGGAAACATTCAAGAAACCAGCAAAACAAAACAAAAATTACGTAAACCAGTAAAACAAAAACGAAATATTAAAGACCCAAGACAAAATATCGTTTTTGAGCTATAAATAATATAAAACTAAGAAAAACGCAAAATTACGATTTTCAAGGCTCAAAAACACAAGTAAGTATTTTGGGCATATTTTATTTTAAAACATTGTTTTTTAATTGGTAATGAAGCGCTTAAGATAGGACGAACGCTCAGGTTGTGGCGTGTACGAGAGAGGCAAGATTTAATATGATAGCAACATAATACAGCCGGAGGGTCTCTGGTTCAAGAGATGGAGGTTGCTCGATGAGCATAATCAGTAATGAAAACGTCTCAAATTTAGTTTCTAAATTATGTGAAGTGAAAAATAAAATCTTGTATGTACCATTGATGTTCTTCTTCAAGTGCCCTCTCCGCTACGGAGTTTGGCAATCATCATTGCTATTTGTATCTTTGAAGCTGTTGCTCTAAATAATTGGTTAGATGTGCACTGGAACCATTTTCTTAAATTGCGCAGCCAAGATATACGCAAAATCCCCTCTCCATGCTTCGTTTGCCCTGAATCTTTCCTTGGATAATTAACTGGAGCAATCGGTACTTTTTCTCTCTCATTCCCCCCTCACCGGATGATTTCTCTCATCGAACCACATCTATTCCTCGGGCCAGAGGCCCTGTGGTTGGGTTATGTTGCTCTCAGAGCGTAATCATCTTACACATCTTACATAACACCCTTGGTGCATGAATGACTATTAAATCATTATTTTTTAATTGATAATAAATCGCGTATGGCAGTTCGAGCGCTCATTTGTACAATGAGAATTTAAATCAGCAAAAATTTGTGCCCTAGATCTTGTTTCTCTCTCTTTAGCCCAGTCTGGTTATGCAAAAATCATCGATTTCACGACAAAATTTTTCGCGGATATCTGAAGCTTTTAAGACATAGATGGGGGTTACTAGATGACGAATAGATGAAAAAGTACTTGTATTTTTACCTTGCGTTTTTTTTAAACAATAATTTATGGTCACAATTTGATTTTTTGTCTATAAGTTTTTTCCCTTATATTTTACATAAACTATATTTATATCATTTTTTTATATCAAGAATATCGTTATTTTCCCGTTTTTTAAATTAAAATTGATTACGGAGAGATTAATTGATAATTTACGAAGATATTTGCAAAAAATCAGTTTTTTTGCACTAATTTAAAACTTTTATTCATTTTTTTATTAACAAAATAAAAAATCTTTTTTAAATTTGTGCGAAATTTCCTCCCGATCGGTCAAATAGTTTAAAATTTATTTAATTTTTTTATCCCTGAGGCTAAATATTTAAATTATTGAACTTGCCCTATTAATGATGTAAGGCACATTTAGCAAATTTCATAGTATTCTTTAAGACTTAAACTATTTCAGAAGTTAAATGCATATTATGCGTTTAATGCGTTTTCATCGAAATTATTTACAAAATAAACGTTTGAAAATGGGGTATGTTTTTTGCTCCCTAACAATTGTAATAACTTCTATATTTTTTTAAGCTACAGACTTGTACGTACAACCATTAAATAGCTGATTAAAATCCCACATTAAAAAAAAAACCTTCTTTGACCAATAGGAAGTTTATTTTTTAAAAAATCATATCTCCATTGTTTATAAACATTAAGAAGTAAAATTTGCACAAATTTTGAATGAAAATCTAAACTATATACTGAAACTTATAGCTATAAAATTCAGCCAATTTTTCGAAACTTACAGCCCTTCGAAACGAAGGTACCTTCGAAAGATCGACATAGGAAAGTGGATAACTGTTTCAGCTCCGTTTTTTTTTCGAGATCAGAACTTCAAATTGAAATACATAGGAAAAATTTAGATTATCTCGGGTTCCATTGCAGCTAGAAGCCCCTTTTCTTAATCTGGGGTAGCTCATCGAAATATGAATAACTACTTCACTGGTCTTCACTGGCTGGGAAAAATTAAGTCCATTTGAAATTCACCGTAAAAACTTATTTTTTTTATTGGGGAGGGAGTAGTCTGTCGCAGTATTAAATATGATGACATAATTTTCACCCCCCGGAAATCTCGAAAAATCCCGGAAAATCAACACATATTTTATTTCATTTTATATTAATGATGTAATAATGCTTATATATTTTGTAAATTAAATTTTAGGTAATTTTTTACATATTATATTATTATATTTCTTAAATTAATTATAATTATGTTGATTTTCCGGAATTTTCCGAAATTCCGGAAGGGGGGGTTAAAACTAAGTTTTTACGGCGAATTTCAAATGGACTCAATTTTTCCGAGGTCTCCCATATTTCCTGGCCAGTGAAAACTATATAGTTATTCATATTTCGACGAGCTACCCAAGATTAAAAAAAAGAGGCTTCTAGCTGCAATGGAAGCCGAGATAATGTATAAAGTTTCGAAAAATTGGATGAATTTTATAGCTATAATTTTCGATAGAAATATGATTTTTTTAAAAATAGTCCCTAACTTCGTTCCTATTGGCCACAGAAGGATTTTTTTAAATGTGAGTTTTTTTACCAGCTATCCAATGGTTGTACGTAGAAGTCTGTTGCTTGAAAAATATAAAAGTTATTATAATTGTTTATAAGTAAAAAACATACCCCTTTTTCAAACGTTTTAAACATTGTATTTTGTTATTAAAAAAATTAATCAAATTTATAAATTAGTGCAAAAAACTGCTTTTTTGCAAATATCTCCGTAAATTATTTATCAATTTTAATTTAAAAAACGGGAAAATAAAGATATTCTGGATATACAAAAATGATATAAATATTGTTTATGTAAAATATAAGGCAAAAAACTTACAGACAAAAAATTAAATTGTGACCATAAATTATTATTATTGTTTAAAAAAAACGCAAGGTAAAAATACGAGAAGCCGTCAATTCAGCTGACTCTATTATTGTGAAATACGTGATAGCTAGTGATGTTTCAAGTGTTATCAAATCGCGGATCCTAAGTGAGTGGCAAAACCGGTGGGAATTTTCAGTGTCCAATCTTCGGAATATTAAACCGGACATTAAAACATGGAGATGTTTCCCCACTAAAAGAAGAGATCAAGTGACAATAACTCGTCTTAGATTAGGTCATACCAGTGCCACGCACAAGTTCTTAATTACTAAAGAATCCGAACCAAAATGTGAGCAGTGTAACGTTAAACTCTCGGTGAAACATGTTGTTGTTGTTGTAGACTGTCCAGTTTTCTCCACAGCAAGAATCAATTATGGTATCTCAATAAACTTAGAGAAAGCACTTGGTGCAAATCGTTCATTCACAAATATGGTAAACTACTTAAGAGCTATTAATTTTGTTAATATATAATATATTTAATATTGTAAATCTGATTCTCGCTAATAACCTTCGGGTTGATGGGAATTTGTAAATAAAAAAAAAATACAAGTACTTTTTCATCTATTCGTCATGTAGTAACCCCCACCTATGTCTTAAAAGTTTCAGATATCTGCGAAAAATTTTTCGACCTTTTTTTTTAACCAGACTGGGATACTTATACACGCAGCAGTCCGAGAGTTTGTCCTGCCATAAGCGTTTCATTAACGCTTAAAAAACAATCTTTGAAAATGAAATATGCTTAAAATACTTATAGGAAAGCGATAGAACAGCGTTTAAACTTAAATTTAGGTTCTTGGTGAATTCAAAAATAATGATTTTTACTTGTATTTTTAAGCTTTGAAGATCGTAATTTTGCGTTTTTCTCAGTTTTATATTATTTATAGCTTAAAAATGATATTTTTGCTTGACTTTTTTTTTATCTCTCTCTCTCTCTCTCTCTCTCTCTCTCTCTCTCTCTCTTAATATCTATCTTTTGTGTTGTTAGGTTTGGTTTTGGATAGGATAGGTCTTAGTATGTTAGTTGTTTTGAATATTGTTGTGATGTATTTTTTTCCTATCACCTTCACATTTTGTGATAGGCCCTTTTTCATATGGTATTGCTGTCATCTTTGAGTTCGTTTTCGTGTTAGATTGCTTGTGGTAATTTGTTGTTTTCTTTCTTTAATATTGTAAAATTCCTTATTTATAAATAACAGTCGATAATCATGTTTAATCAAAACTTTTGTTAGCAGGTTTTTTTCCTCCTGAAATGCATTTTCATTAGAGCAGGTACTTCGGGCTCTATCATATATGGATTTATTAATTCTGTTTATGATGTTTACGCTGTGGTTGGAGAGGTAATTCTAATATCTGTTGATATAAGTTGGTTTTATGAAGACTTTGAATGCGTATCCTAAGTATTTTTTGTGATTAGCACGTCCAGACAGGAGTAAATGATTGTTTTCTAGTTCCATAGTAAATTTGATTGATTCTTCTTTATTTTTGTCTATCAGAAATTTAGTCAATGTGTGTGGTCCCTAAGGCCAAATGGAGAACACATCATGTAAATATTTCCTGATACTGAGGATTGTTTGTCTCGTTTTTGAATAATATTTTGTTCGAAATCCTCCATCAGTATATTTGTTAATAATAGAGATAAGGATGAGCCCATGTCTAATCCAAAAGTTTGCTTATAAAAATCATTTTTCAGTTAAAAATAAGTATTATCTGTGTAAAGTGTTACAAAGCTCCATAATAGCTAATAAGTTGGTACATTGGTGAAATCAAAACTGACTAGCATATTGTTGAAATTGTAATGTCTTTCTGATAGATTTTGCAAGAATTTCTGTGAGTTTTTGATAAAAGATGTGTTGTGTTCTAGATACTGTATTATGTATAGAACTTTGAGAATTTGATGCAAGGAGAACACATGAGAACTGCAAATCGGTCTGAAGAGTACATTTTCTTTGGTGTTCTGCTGTAGTATCTTGTTAATGTTTTCTCTTTGGCAGTTTGTCAGGTATTCCTTAAATTTGTTAAGTGTTTTATATATTTTATTTTCCAGTGATTTGGTTGGGTCCTTGGGTCCTCCAATTTTTAAATTTTCTTCTGATATTGGCTTTTATTCATAATTACAGTTGTGTTGCCCTTATCAGCTGGTAAGATTATTACCGCCTCACCTTATTTTACAGCTTTCAAAGCTTTGAGTTCTTATTTACTTACATTTGCTTTTGATTTTGTGGTTTTCTCTAGTTTCTTTCTGCATAGTATTCTATATTCTTCCTAATCATGTGTTGGTAGTACTTGGCAAACTTTTTCAACTGCATTGGTTATGTCTAGTTTAGGAACTGTCGGACGTATTGCAACATAGTTTAGGCCTTTAGAGCATCAGGTTCTCTGTTGCATTCAACTGTTTCTTTGATAAATTGAAACTCTTTTGCTATTAGTGTCGTGTCTTAGTAGGTTATTGTATTTGTTGTTGGTATATGGTATATAAGTATTACCAATACATGAACAGAAAGAATATAGAGTTCCATAAAATAAGGAACTGAAAAAAAAACACTAAGCAAAACAAATATTCTAACACATACAATAGTAGTAACTAAAATTCTTGTGTCAATGAAAAACGAAAGGGCTCCAGAACGTAAAGATTTTTCTATAGAGTTTTTAACACCTGGTCCAAGTTCTTGATCAACTTCTTGCGTTTGTTTTTAGCTTTTTTCTGAGCACCGCAAAACCCACACCCAATTTGGTATGAACAAATTTTTGGTAGTACTAGTACTAGTAGTAAGTTAAAAAACAAAATAATTAATTTCGTATTTTTAAAACGATTTCCTAACTAGAAATCATCATCCAGCCTTCATTTATTACGTCCACTGCTGGACATATGCCTCCCCTAAACTGCTCCATTCTTTAAGATTTTGTGTTCTTCCTCTACTACGTCTGTCTGCTCTTGGCCTCCAATTTGTAATTTTGCTTGTCCATCGTAAGGCGTGCATTCTCGTACATGGCCTGCCCAGTTCCATTTTTAGTTTCAATTTCGAAACCGTAGTCTTGGAGGGCCCTATTCACATACGTATCTATCCGGAGGATATGTCCGGCGGACAGATCCGTTGTTAGCTATATGCATACAGACAGATGTGTCTACAGACAAATTCGTTGGCGCTACACATTCACGGACAAGTCTCTCAGTTCTGCTAGTTTCTGCGTTGTGTGTTTATCTGTTTTCCACAGTGTTATGAATAATAAAAAGCAACTAGCAATAATTGGAGGATATATATAGTTTTATTTAATGATAGAAAAAAGAAAAGGCACTGGTCAAAACAATGGTTATTAGAACGAAGAAAATGCTCACATATGAATGTAATTAGAGACCTCGAAACAAGACAATCGCTTGATTTACACAATTTTCTGCGAATGGATAATAAAGTATTTGAAACATTATTAGGGTATGTTGGCCCTAGAATCGAAAGAAAGAACATACACATGAGAGGATCGGTAAGTAGTAGAGAGCGATTAATCGCCACGCTACGATACTTAGCAACTGGTCGAAGTGGTGAAGATTTAAAGTTCAGTTGTGCAATCTTCCCACAGCTTCTTGGACAAATAATACCTGAAACTTGTTGGAAAATATTTATGGCATTAAAAAAAGAATACTTGAAGGTTTGTAAATGCTTTATTCTCTTAAGTACAGATATTAGATATTATTTAGTAAATTAAAACTTACCTACTTAAAAGCTTTATTGTGTAAGTACAATAATTAAAGTGCTTAGTTAGTACTAGGAGTATTATTTTTTATAATTACAAATTCAGAAAGGTTAACTGTAGTCATCATCATCATCAGCCCATAGTCGTCTACTGCTGAACATAAGCCTCCTCGAAAAATCTCCATTCAGATCTACCTTGCGCTGCTGCAATCCAGTTGGTACAAATCCTCTTTATGTCATCAGTCCATCTTGTGGGTGGTCTTCCCGGGTTTCGTCTATCCGCTCTCGGTCTCCACTTCAAGACTTTTTTGGTCCACCTATTATAGGTAGTTAGGTTAACCGTAGTATCTTCCATTATTGTATTACTTGTTGATGATGTACCTGGAGAGTGAGAGAGAGGAACACGTTGTGGCTGATAAGCTGCTAATAAGTGTGGTATAGTTGATGTGGATTGCTCTGAGTAAGAATTTGGCTGAAAAACTGATGTGATCGGTCGTGTTGCAAACTGATTGCTATAATAATTCATTTGATTTTGCCTGTAATCATAGGTGTCTTGAACAGTAGGGGTTGAATAAGCAGGCACTGGCGATACATAAGTTGGTAAGTGAAAGGCACAATTGTCCCTAAGCCTTCCTAATTTTCCATAAAACAAAACGTCGGAAATGATTTTCTGTGCAAAAATTCGATGTCGTATGTCCATGGATTCGAGATCCAGTGCTACACTTTTTCCAAACGGATCATATGGAGATACTGGTGTTTGTGGAGCTGCAAGAGCAATATCATCTGCTTCTAAAAACTTTGCTTTTTTTTGAGCTAAACTAGTATTTTTGTTTGTGAACCTGCTCTTCTTTTCACTACTCAGTGAACGGCAACTACTTAAGGGTGTTGATGGCTCGCTTAGTGATTGTGATGGTTTATCCTGAACAAAAAATGATTTTATATTATTATATACCTACTCTTGTTATACATTTTACATGCCCTTTCTAAACCTACACTTATTATAATTTTTTTACAGTTTCCATAAAGCACAAATAATTGGTTGGAAATAGCAAACGGATTTAAAACCTTATGCGACTTTGAACATTGCTTGGGGGCTATGGATGGTAAGTATGTTGCGATAAAAAACCGCCTAATAGTGGGTCTTTTTTCTACAATTATAAAGGTTTTTGTCGCATCGTCTTATTTACCATTGTAAATTCTAATTATGAATTTATATACGTATACTCCGGAATAAATGGTAGAATTTCTGATGGAAGTGTCCTACAAGAGCCGACTTTTACGACAAACTTAAAAACCATGCTTTAAATATACCGCCTCCTAATAATCTCGCCAAATCACCAATCAAACTGTCATATATTTTTTAATGGAGACAGACGACGCCTTAAGCATCACAGAAAATATAATGAAACCCTATTCATTAACTGGTATTAGTCACAATTAGACTTCGGCAAATATGCATATTGCATATTTTGCATATTGTGCATATTTTATGCAAATATTTCATATTTTGGCATATTTGTATAAAAGTTTGCATAAAGTGCATAAAAGTTCAGATTTTTATACTGTATTTGAAAATTTTTAAACATACCAATTTATTTCAATTCTTGTATAAAATTTTGTAGTCATTTTAATCAAGAAATGATCTAAGTACGTAATCTCTACAGGTACAAAACATTTACAATTTCAAAGAAGATCAATTTAAGTAGCCCTCAACATTCT
Source organism: Diabrotica undecimpunctata (assembly GCF_040954645.1). Taxonomy (NCBI): domain Eukaryota; kingdom Metazoa; phylum Arthropoda; class Insecta; order Coleoptera; family Chrysomelidae; genus Diabrotica; species Diabrotica undecimpunctata. The sequence goes on along the minus strand of NC_092809.1, from coordinate 31,183,053 downwards.
TAGAAAGTCCCGGTCACTGAGGCATTCAGTTATTGGATAATCGCTAAGGGTTCGCTCATTTGCATTTTATGATCTAATCCCCAAATCTATCTACAATTTATTGTATCTTAACAGCAGGTAAACGGCTAATAGTTTTGTTCCTAATTTAGGGATTTTCCAAAATCTCCCAGTTTATTGAATTAGGTACCTAAACATTTCTAATTTGATGCTCAGATTTGTAAATCATTTTTGTTTTGATATTCAAAGCGTAAACACTCGTTGTGCGTAACAAAAAGGAAGATTGTGATTTTATAATGCCTAAAACAACCAGTGCTTCAACTTGGATTAAACCTTATAAAGAGCTGTCTATGGATATGGGAAAAATCTACTGTTCAGTCTGTGGCAAAATTGTAAGTATCTAATATTTTCTATTAAATATCTAATATTTCATACATACAGGGTGTTTCCAAATGACACTTACAACGTTTGACTGTAGATACTTCTCGAAGAATTGAACAAAACGATATAGTTAATGAGGGGTCAAACTTATTTACTTTTCGAGATACAGGGTGTTAAAATTAAAAAAAATTAAATTCTTTTAGTTAATAACAACAATAACTTTAAAACCAATAAACGTATTTACTTGAAATTAAGTACTCGTAGATTGTTTTTAAATGAAAAATAGCTTCCTTTAGTGAGAAAAAATTGTCCATGGTACAATACAATGGTGTGTATTTAGAAAAATTTTTCACCTTTACTTTTTTTTATGAAGTCAGCTATTCTAAAACACAATTATTTTGATTGTAATTGAATTAACAAAAAAAACTTTTGTTGAATTTTAAAATAAGTTATATGATGTACTAATGGTTAGTAACAAAAATTAATTTGTGGATTAATACTGCATTTAAAACACTTAGCGAGTGTTTTTTTTTTCAAACCAGTTATTTGATTAACCAAAAACACCTTGTATATTTTTATATTTTAAAAGTTGGGTTAAAATAAAGGTTTTTATTTTTATTTATAGATAGCATGTGAGAAGAAATTTCAGATAGACCAACATGTGAGAACTGCTTCACACATTGCAAAAAAAGGAAAAATAGGAGGAAAACATCAAACTTCAATGGCTAAATGTTTCCAATCTACTTCAAAAAAATTAGATGAGCAAGAAACTTTTAATGAAGACTTGTGTCGCGCATTAGTGTCTGCAAACATACCGCTTTCAAAATTAGCAAATGTAAATTTTAGTTCGTTTCTAAAAAAATATTGCAAACTTAATGTTCCAAGTGATCGGTCTCTAAGAAGAAATAATGTGAACGGGCTATACTCGTCGGTGTTAATTAATATTAAGGAAGAAATTGCAGATAATTATTTTTACATATCTGTAGACGAAACCACTGATTCCTCAGGAAAGTATATTGCTCATTTATTGATTGGTGTTCTTAAAGAAGATACCTTACCAAAATCTCATCTTATTTCATGCCAGCAACTTGAGAAAACAAATGCTTTAACAATTTCGCGTTTTATACAAGAAACATTAGCAACTTTTTTTCTTCCGACAACTATTCCTTCTAATAAATTACTGCTTATTTTATCGGATGCTGCTCCTTATATGGTGAAAGCAGGACAAAATTTAAAAATATTTTTCCCAGATTTAATACATGTTACTTGTGTAGCGCATGGATTAAACAGAGTTGCAGAGGAAATACGAAAAAAGTTTCCTCTTGTAAATACCATGATATCCAGTGTCAAAAAAGTATTTCTTAAATCTCCTATAAGAATTCAACTTTATAAAGAAATGCTACCTAACATTCCTCTTCCACCACAACCTATTTTAACGCGATGGGGAACATGGTTAGAAGCAGCTAATTTTTATGCAGATCATTTTGTTAAAATAAAGAACATAGATACGTTAACAGATGAAAGTTCCCAATCTCTTTTGGATTCTAAACAAACTTTTCAGAGTAACTTGCTTCAACAAGAACTTTCATTTATAAAATCAAATTTTAGTTTTGTTCAAAAAACAATTACTCAGTTAGAATCACCAAAACTGTCTTTGTTCGAAAGTACAGCATTAATAAAAGGATTTGCGTCATGTTGTCGGAACGTTAGAGGTAATATTGGAAAAGATATTTTAAAAAAATTTGAAGCTACTATGGAAAAAAATAAAGGTTACCATATTCTTTCTGAAGTAGTCAGTGTTCTAGCTGGAAATATTTCGGAAACAATTAATTTAGAACCAAATGTTTTGGTTAGTTTGAAAAATACTCCCGTTACATCAGTTGATGTTGAACGAAGTTTTTCCATATATAAATATATGTACTCAGACAGAAGCCACAAGTTTTTGTTAGAAAATTTTGAACACCACTTGGTCATTTATTGTTACCATAATTCTAAATAAGTTTATTCATACTTAAAAATGATGTAGTTACTTAAAATAAATGTAAATCTTAATGAATAGTAGGAAATATTTAGTTATGTACACTTTTTTTTTAAATAAAATTGTTACTATTTTACGATTTTTTTATTTATTTGTATGCATATTTTGTAAAATATTTGCATATTTTCGGGTAAACACGTGCAAATTTTGTGCGCATATTTTCTACATTTTTATTTGCATATTTGCCGAAGTCTAGTCACAATGAACAAATTTTTAATTATAGCCTATGTCGAGCAAGAAGAGTGGTTGAAAATGTGTTTGCCATATTGGCTTCTCAGTTCAGAGTATTACTGAGCACAATTTCATTAAATAATGTCGAAAAATTTGATAAAGTAGTAATAACATATTGTGTTCTACATAATTTTTTAAGAAGGAAGAGCTCTATATACATATACAGTCGCTCTATTGATCTCGACGACAGTAATTGTAATCAGAGCATTCGAGATGGTGACTGGCGTGAAGAACTTCGTCAATTACAAGGTTTACAAAACAAAAGGACCTATTATAATGATATTGCCAAAAATGTCAAAAAAGCATTTACCCAATACTATAGTAATGAAGGACGAATATGATTTCAAGAAGACATGATCAACAGAAATTAATAATTTAATCGAAAAGGTAGGTCTATCATATTTATCTTTTTTTAAATTGTCTGTGTCTCTTTATTTGTTAAAACGGATTAAAAATAAAGAATAATAAATATATGCCTTACCGTTATTTCACTTTGACTATCCCCTTCCGATTCCTGGGATTCCATTGAAGATGTTCCAGGGTGAACCTCTTCTTGATCTTGTGTAAATAACAGTAAGTCAAAATACCACAAGGTGGGTTCATAAACACTGTCCGTAGATGACCCAGTTCTCTTACTCTTCCTTATTTCTCATAATTTATGTCGAAATCCAGCATGCAAGGAATCTATTTTCTTTCTTACATACTTTACATCTGCATTTGGGCAAATTTCTTGGCATTTTTCAACCAATTCATCATATGCGTTTTTTCGCAGTTGCCTGTTAGAATAGTCGTTCCTTTTTATATTCCACAAGCATAGCTTCAACTTACATAACGAAATAAAACTTTCCCAAAATGCTTTATTATCCTCGAATGCCATTTTAGAAAATACACATTTACTACCTACCGTAGCAACTTGATACAATTTTAACAGGTACCTACTCTTCATACGGCGTACAAATCCTTGAAACTATTCACACACATGCGTATATGTCCGGCTCGCTGTCCGCGCTTGTCCTATACGGCATACGCATGAATATACACCTGCGGATCTGTCCGGACGATCTGTCCGCCGTACATATCCTTCGAACAAATACGCATGTGAATAGGGCTTTTAGAGGGTTTTCAGACGAGGATACTGTATGCAAGATACTGTATGCGAGATACAGAATTTTCGATGCCTGCTGTATCGGATTCACGGGCATGCTCGTCAAATATAAAAATAGTAGCAGTGCAGTGCGGTTATATTTTTGGATTATGGATGTAGAAGAGTGTGTTATGCTGTGGTACATATTAAATAAAAAGAAAAAGAAACTGAAAAGACGACGTAATTTGTGGGTTCATCCTATTGTAGAATTAAGAGAAACCAGGGGAACGTATAATTTGCTGTATCAAGATTTATTGCAATATCCATCGAAGTTTTTTAATTATTTTCGAATGTCTGTGAAGTCATTTGAAGAACTTCATACAATTTTGGAAATTCAATTGAGTAAAAAAGACACAACTATGCGTAAAAGTATTTCATCAAAAGAACGGCTTTCTATGACTTTAAGTTAAAATTAAAGTCTATGACTTAAATTTAAAATAAATCTGTGTACTTATCTCCAATTTGTAAATTTTTTACCTCGCCCTAAATAAAAAATGACCGTATTCCTTTCACAATAATGTAGTTTTATATTCGTTAAATAATCAATATTCCAATTAGCAAACTTTTAAAACTAAACTGTCTACGTATGAAAAAAAATACCTATGTATTTATAATAAAACATGTTTATTTCTTACCATTATCACTTTGCTGTACTGCAGTCATGGCCTCAAAATTGTCGCACATTTGCTTAGAAATTTCGACCCAGCACTGCTGCTTTTTATTTTTATTGCAGTAATCTGGCGATGCTGTATCCCATAGACAGGGATTTGATTGTACCAAATCTAATAATATATAATATTGTTACTGTAATAAGACTAATACCGCTGTCACTATTCTAATAATATCTAGTAATTTATTATTGGAAGCTGTAATTATAATCTAATATACCCCTCTAAGGAATTGTCTCCACTCTGATAATATGCTGTCACCATTGTAGAAGACGTCCGTTCAATCTCCTTAGCAATGCCTCTACAATCCTTAGGGGATACTTATCCCTGCGAGCGGGGCAAGGCTTACTGGCTCCACTAGTCTGAACTGACTGGTTTCGCCCTCGCGGATTTACAAGAGGGTAGAAAAATCGGTTGGGAAGGAAGGGGATCAAGGACTTTTCGGTCTCAGGTCCTGTAAAGAGTGAGAGGCTATGGGCTTACGTTAGAAGCCGGAGCACTGCATAGCGAAATGCGTATCTCTTCTAGTCTCGACCTGTAACGGCTAGGAATAACAAAACAAATCTCGAATTTACAATGTATTAACTAGACTGTACATTACAAATATCAGTTATGACAAAAATGTTCGCTCAGGCGCGAAGGGAGACGCGAAGGGAAGAAATCAGCAAGGAATTAAAGATCAGACAATTTTCGTATTATTAGATATACCTGGGGTTAGTATATAGAGATCTTAGTTACCTCTGCGTATCTAGGCTCTAGCTAGGGAATACGCCTCCAGTCTACCGAGATTTGAGATTTCGTACCTTCGAATCTCCCGACACTATATAGTGTTGCCGACACTATATACGTCACACTACCCCGTCGAGTTAATTAACGCGTCCACGGTCTGCGTACCTTCCGATCTCCACACCACGGCGTGGAGCTGCTGCGTGAAAACTTCCCACTAACGCCGCTCTCGCGTGGGGCCCTCAGGCGCCGCGCTACTACTGTTCGCCGACCAACTTCTGCTTGTTTTTATGTATCGCCAACTTCTACCTTAGATTCTTTATGTCACGTATTCCATGTGTTAAACTGGATCACGCTATGTAAAAACTTCTTACTCAGCACAATTCTTCTCACTTGTTTAACAATTCGTATTTTGTATTAATTTCCAACAAGGTCTAAGTGTCGTGATTTTTAAACATTCAGGCTTGTGTTAAACTGGGTCAATTATTTTGTTTTTAATTTGAAATGTATACGTTAAACTGTGTCGAATTTATTCTTTATTAATTTGGAATATATAATAATTACTTAAATAATTATTACTCTTTACTAGGCTAATTGTCCCTTAATTTTTCCTTCTTTATTTCCTTGCTGTTTACATTACACAAACAAATAAATTTGTCATTATCAAATACAGCACGCTCCATTATTTAACTATATTCAGAAAACACCTTCTTTCTTTCGTTGCTCATTCACAATTATTCGACAGAAAATCGCGCGTCTATGGAATGTGGTGCAAAAGTATTCGTGTCTGAAAGCGTTCATTTAACGTAATGGTTCTTCTGTATCTGGCATACGCATTCAGTCGTCGGCGACAGGAAGGTTCGAGATACTGAATTCGGTATCTCGCATACTGCATCCCACGCGCGTCTCGTGTGAAAAGCTCCATTTGAGTCTATGTAATATCTGCGTCTCGGATACGCGTATCTCGGATACAGTATCCTCGTCTGAAAGGGCGCTTAGAGTCATAGTTTCCTTCCTATAGGTCATAACCGGTAATACGCATTGGTCAAATACTTTTCTTTTGACGCTAATTAGTATTTTGGCTTTAAGTATGTGTCGCAGTTTTCCAAAGGCTGTTCACGCTAAAGTAATTCTTTTTTGGATTTCGCATGTTTGGTTAGTCCTGCTGATTTTTATTTCATGGCCGAAATAAGTATATTTCTCCACCAGTTCTACCACTTTTTCTTGAATAGTTAAATGGTTATTGGGACCATAGAACTAGAAATAAAACGTCAAAATAAAAGTATTTTCAACTAAAATTGTAATTCATTGCCGTTTAGGATAGTAAATAAGTAATAATAAATGTTTAGCATTGTTCTGAAGCTATTTTCTTGTGCCATTTTAAATTAATTACTATTTACATGGGAATAAGCCACAATTAAAGGTTAAAATACGTTTATTGACGTTTCAATTTCCACTTCGGAAATCGTTCTCAAAATACAAACATTAGTATTAGTAATGTTTGTATGTAATGTTTAGCATTTCATAGTATAGCAACTTTTCTGACGTTTTTGATGTTTATTTATTTATATTTTCTTTACGTTTTAGTTGCAAATCGTCTGTGAAGTATTGTATTTTAGGTTTAATTATTTTGTTTTCTTAGGGGTCCTTTTTACCCTTATGGTATTTTTTGTTTTCCTTCTGCTTTTTTTTTATTCTCTTAATGAAAACATAATTTTTGGTGGTTGTTCTTTAATCTAAAAACTACAATAAAAACTAAAACAATACTTTTTGTGTACAGATATTAATTTTTAACTTATTATTTTATAAATTAAATATTTGTTCATTAATTATATAATTACCTATTAATTTACTGATAAACTAAAATGAATATTTATTGTTTAATTAATTACCATTTAAACCCACAACCGTGCTAAAATATAAAATAAATTTAGTACTCGTACTTTATTTGAATTAGGACCATTCAGATTTAAAATATGGCCCGGTTGGTCGTCTTGTTTTGTGTAACTTTAGCTCTTATATCTACAACATCTTCATTAAATGTGGAACGCTTGGTAAGTTTTATTAAAATGAATAAAACCTCTTTATCATTGCTTGGATTCTATATTTGATGCTGATAACTAGGGTTTAAAACAGTATGCGTTAAACTTTATTAAAATGGATATTTAAATATTCTTTAAGAATAATAAAAGATGTAGGTGCAATTAGTATTAGGCTGTGATATACAGTGTGTCCGTAAAGTATGGAATAAATTCGATATTTCCTAAAAGAAAAGCCTTTTTAAAAAGATCTAAAACACGTCGATTTTTAAATTTAATGTTCTACATTTTACAATAAAATTTTATTATACAAGGTGATACACATTACAGTGATAACACCCTGTATTTTAGGACATTTTTAGTTCGATAAAAATGAGCTGATTTCAAAAAAAGTATAATACTCGGGTCTAATAGATATAATTTGCAAGATATGAAAATAAATGTATAGCATTATATAGAAAATAGAATTATATTATATAGAAAATAAATTATTTATTATCAATTGCAAAAAAGTAGGATACTTCTTGTTTTTGGTAAACTGTAATTATTTTTGCTATCGTTCAATAAAAATTAAGTACATAGTACAATAATTGTATTAATTCGTGAATGTTCTGTATTATTGCTTAGAATTAATTTTAAGTAGAAATGAATTTGAGTGTAAAGCAAAGAATTGAAACACTTATGATGATTGGGTATGGAGACAAAACTCAGATGGAAGTGTGTAATTTATTTAATGATGAATATCCAGAAATACCCATTACGCAGTCAATAGGAAGTAAGATTGAAAAGAAATTTCGAAAAACTGGTACGGTTGAAAATGCAAGGTCCCTTTGTAAATTATGTTACAACATTAGATGTTCTACTTGCTTTTGAAGAAGATGCGCACACTTCTGTTCGTAAGGTTAGTAGTGATCTCGATGTTTGCAAAACAACGGTACACAAAGTACGCAAAAGTAAGAAAGTAAAGTAAGTTAAATACATAGTTATACAGGAATTAAAGGATGATCCAGATAAAAGAATACAATTTTGCGAAATAATGATGGATAACAGCCACCGAAACCCTATCTTGGTTCAAAATATTATTTTTTCTGATGAGGCTACATTCAAATTAAATGAAGGGGTCCACCCTCAGAATTGTAGATACTGGGCAAAAGAAAACTCCAACTGGATGCGGGAACATCATACACAATACCCGCAAAAGGTAAACGTATGGGCTGGCATTGTAAGAAATAAAATCATTTTACTCTACTATTTCAAAGGTAATTTAAACGGGCCAGCATACCTTCAGTTTTTAAGTAGGTATCTCGTACCTACTTTAGTTAATTTATTCCCCAGTACAATTAATCTTGGAGGTTTTGATAAAAGTTTATGGTTTCAAGACGATGGTGCGCCTCCGCATTATGCTTAAGATGTTCAAAGGTACCTAAACGATATTTTTTCGAACAGGTGGATTGATTGGAAGACGTGGGCAAATTGAATGGGCTACGAGGTCGCCAAAACTCAATCCTTTGGATTATTTTATGTGGGGTCATTTAAAGAATGTTGTTTATAAAACGAAACCTGCAAATATTGGAGACTTGTCAAATATATGCCATAAGCAAAAAGTTTTTTTTTTGAATTCTGCTAGCTTGAATCTTAAGCCAGCAGAATCGCTCCCCTTAAGATTGGTTTGGTGGTGAAAAATTGTTAGGGTGGTAATAAATTAGTAAAAAATGGGTGAAAAAATTTTACATAGGTTAAATTGGATTCAGCTTATTTGTTGTCGCCAGCTTAAGGGTTCTATACCTGCCCACCAGTCACAATAAATTATATACAGCTTTAACAAACCAATGACGTAAAGTACCTTGGTGTGCATTATGTAAGAAAGCTATTTGATTTTAAACAAAAAAGGTGAAGACCGGCAAATTATATGGAAAAGTGACAATGTTTATGCTAATAATTAGTCAAGGCATTAAAATTACTTTTTTCTTAGTTTCTATTGCTATTAAAAAAATTATTTTTTATATAAAACAAAAGACTACTTAGTGTAAAACGAGTTATTGACTCCTCAGATGACCAAAGCTTATGGTGAAAATAATCATCATTTTATTTTAATGTTTGAAACCTTAGACATTATTAAACGAGCTCATAGATCGACCAGTCTTTAGATAACATGAAAGGTATCTTCTTCAATTCAAAATATATTCATCGGAAAGTTTTGAAGTCCTGTTTAACTCTTATTTTTTTGACTCTGGGTTTTAATTGCAATATCGTATTTATTGCATATTATATTCAAAAATAAACACTTTTACAAAAAACTATGGTGCTTTCATCTTTGCGTTTCTGGATTTATATAGTTTTTTGTTTTAAGCTCGATATTATTTTGGTACTTTTCAGACAATCCACTCCTATGAAACAGGCACTATTTTAAATTGAAATGTTTTATTAACAATATGTTAACTCTTATCTAATGAACAATAAGCCAAATTGTACGGCTCGTTTTTAAAACTCAGCTTCCAGAAAAGAACAAAAAAGAATCAAGATTAATTTTATATTATTTCAGCGTCAACTTCTAGGACAATTTAAAGGAGGAGGAGTTGTGGAAGTCGAACCGCTCAAATTTCATTTATCTGATTTTGAGATCACAGTAGCTGGTACAGGTGTAGGAGATGGTTATATTATAATTCGTAAGGAGGTAAGCCAAAATTATTCTGATTTACTTCTTGATTTGTGCCTTTTATAAGAATTTCATAACTGAAAGTTATCGCTTGTTGGTGTTTAGAGGTTGACAGTTAGCCCCTACAACATTAAACGAAACTGAATTTTTAGAAAATTATAATAACCAAAACAGTATAAACATAAATAATAATAGTCAATTAAGAATTTAAAACTGTCCTGTCCATATATTTTGGAAAATATGCATATTGTGTTTTTTATCCTGTAACGAGTTGTTAAAAGAGGATTGTTTCTATATTTTTTATATCCATGAAGGATAAAAAAATTATAAATGAGAACACGCCTTCTTTTCTTACCTAACTGGTCTTCTATATAGCTCTCTCTCTCTCTCTCTTTATATATATATATATATATATATATATATAGAGAGAGAGAGAGAGAGAGAGAGAAAAGGAGTACGACCGTCAATCCAATATAAATTAAGGATCACTCGAAGAGTGGCGGGTTTTTCGTCAAAAGGTGGAGAGAAAAAAGACAAAGAAGGTGGCTTCTTCATATATTTATTGAAGACGTTTTGCTTTCTAATCAGAAAGCATCATCAGTTCTTTTAAAAAGAACAATCTTTTAAAAAACCAAACATCCATAGAAAAGTTATTATAAGTGTGTTACCTTAAAAAGACATGTAGCAGTCAATGATATTAAATATGTAACGAAGCTTACGACAATGAACATTATAAGATTATGTTGTATACACAATTAATGAAAACTAAATACAGTTTACAAATTGACTCAAACTTATCACAGCAAAAGACGATGTGGTAATAATTGTACATGTATATAAAAATTATGTAAAAAAGCTTAAATAAAAAACATGAATTTGCAAAGAACTAACAAGATCAACAGTATATTATTAGTTTAATTTAATTTTAACTTTAGGTAACATTATTAAATTGATTAAGATTGAAATATAGTAATATTTAAAAATATAATGAGGTTACCACTCTAAGCTTCTTAGCTTCTTAGCTGCTGCCGGTTGAATAGAAGCAACAAGCAGAACCCACGCCAAACAACGAGAAAAGACAATGGCCTTGGGGTCAAAATATGACAGAACAGCAATGCGAATTACCAACCTCTAGTGCAATAGAGCGGTAAATTTAAAGAATATGATAATTTGGGTGACAAACCTGTCAGTAAAAACCAAAGAATGAAAGAAAAAGATGGTTAAGATCACCATTTTCCCCCCAGTAATTGGTTAAAAGAGACAATGAACAAACAAGTAAGGTGAATCCAAAATATCATATATTGAAAATAGTCTACGTTGTGGCTGGATAGCCAGCCACAGGTAAAGATTGATTCAACCCAACAGTCCAAGGTTCATAACATTTGGAACTGAGACTAACAAAGATTCTATGAATCAATTTTAATTATAACATTTTATTAAACTATTAGATCAGAAACAATTATTTCACATATGTAAATGTAACATTGACAAAATAATCATAGAGCGATACCTGAACAAAAAAGATCAAGGTTTTAGACTTTAAGTTACTTTTATTTACTATTTCGATTCATTTAATGATAATACTTAGTTTTATAAATAAGCACATATAACATATTTACATTACATCTCTTACTTGGTCCTTTTCGACTTACTATTACTAAATAAAAAAATATTTTTTAGCATTTACCTGGTGAAACGTAAGTATGCCTTATTAACTTAATTTTTATTTATTTTTGGTCTTACCAACAATTTTTTTCTCTATTTACAATAATCAGCAACTCTCATTATCTCGATATTGATTTTTCTCTTGGTTTATGATATCCTCGACATCCTTTATTTAATCCAATAAATCCCTTAAAGAATATGTGCTTATCTTTCTTGCATTTAGCTAACTATTTTTTATTAGAAGTTTATCAATTCTTGTTGATAGAATTTGATCTTGATTACGTTGTTTTCCGTTTGCGCTCACATTTTCTTTTTTTTATGTTCTTAAAATTCTTGAAACCAATTATTTTTTCAAATCAACTATCGTAGCTATATCAGTCAATCATATGCTTTTTTTCATTAACGGCGAGTACTTTAGAACGGTCCATACCAATAATATTCATATTTGAACAAGAAAAAGTAACAAGTATTAAGAAGCGATCTCAAAGAACGTGGAGGGGCGTTCTTCATCGGCGAAGAGAAGTAAAAAATACGTAATAGAAGAAGATAAAATATAAAGACGGGAACCAACACAACGTGGAATATCGAATTTCTTCTCAATATTTGTGGTTTACGATCCCTGTGATAGGACAAAACCGTCTATTAAATCGACCCAGTTCAAAAGAATCGGAAACAAGATGCACTGCATATCCAACCGTTTGGACGCGGCTAGGAGACGTACGGTCAGTGTCGTGGTAATGGAGTGGTCTAACGAAGCTGTGTTGGAATTTTTATTATTGTATAAATTACCCAACATAATAAAATGTTTACCACGAACACAGTTCAACAGACTTAACTCTCGATACTCAACATCTATAATGGTCCGACTACATTCTGGCGTAGGTCTAGTGCATTTATCAAAAAGCAAATATTTACTAATTTCACAGTAACGTGGGGTTCCTACAGTTGTCTCTTTTCTGGTAGTTAATATCGATTTTCTGTTTGTCTTTGCCGACGTAAAGCAGAGAAGAGCGATATTCCACGGGCTATCTAATTTGGGCTTTACACGGAATACAAGATTATACCCACCTCCTGTCACGCAGAAAGGGTTCACAACTGAACTACTAACATTCTGAAACCTGTCAAACGAATAAATTATAGACAAGGTCGATATGTCACACCGCTTCTTGACCGATTTAACCGATTTGAGATGGTTCGGGACATTACTGGTAATGACATACTACCTGAAACTAGAAAAACATGTATGTCGCAATTAATTCGAACATTATTATTTACTCGAACAGGTTTGTTTATGCCTCTCGTTGTCATATATTTTGATTTTCGTTTGCCATATTTTTTGGCTATTTGGTTTTAAAAAAAGTCATTCGCACAAGCAACACTTATATAGAGATCTTGGTGCAGATTTCGCTTTCTCCTAAATTTATTTCCAAGACGAGTTTAAAGAAAATTGTTGATAGCGGATTCTCATGACTAGACTTCGGCAAATATGCAAATAAAAATGTAGAAAATATGCGCATAAATATGCACGTGTTTACCCGAAAATATGCAAATATTTTACAAAATATGCATACAAATAAATAAAAAAATCGTAAAATAATAACAATTTTATCTAAAAAAAAAAGTGTACATAACTAAATATTTCCTACTATTCATTAAGATTTACATTTATTTTAAGTAACTACATCATTTTTAAGTATGAATAAACTTATTTAGAATTATGGTAACAATAAATGACCAAGTGGTGTTCAAAATTTTCTAACAAAAACTTGTGGCTTCTGTCTGAGTACATATATTTATATATGGAAAAACTTCGTTCAACATCAACTGATGTAACGGGAGCATTTTTCAAACTAACTAAAACATTTGGTTCTAAATTAATTGTTTCCGAAATATTTCCAGCTAGAACACTGACTACTTCAGAAAGAATATGGTAACCTTTATTTTTTTCCATAGTAGCTTCAAATTTTTTTAAAATATCTTTTCCAATATTACCTCTAACGTTCCGACAACATGACGCAAATTCTTTTATTAATGCTGTACTTTCGAACAATGACAGTTTTGGTGATTCTAACTGAGTAATTGTTTTTTGAACAAAACTAAAATTTGATTTTATAAATGAAAGTTCTTGTTGAAGCAAGTTACTCTGAAAAGTTTGTTTAGAATCCAAAAGAGATTGGGAACTTTCATCTGTTAACGTATCAATTATGTTCTTTATTTTAACAAAATGATCTGCATAAAAATTAGCTGCTTCTAACCATGTTCTTCATCGCGTTAAAATAGGTTGTGGTGGAAGAGGAATGTTAGGTAGCATTTCTTTATAAAGTTGAATTCTTATAGGAGATTTAAGAAATACTTTTTTGACACTGGATATCATGGTATTTACAAGAGGAAAACTTTTTTCGTATTTCCTCTGCAACTATGTTTAATCCATGCGCTACACAAGTAACATGTATTAAATCTGGGAAATTTTTTTTTAAATTTTGTCCTGCTTTCACCATATAAGGAGCAGCATCCGATAAAATAAGCAGTAATTTATTAGAAGGAATAGTTGTCGGAAGAAAAAAAGTTGCTAATGTTTCTTGTATAAAACGCGAAATTGTTAAAGCATTTGTTTTCTCAAGTTGCTGGCATAAAATAAGATGAGATTTTGGTAAGGTATCTTCTTTAAGAACACCAATCAATAAATGAGCAATATACTTTCCTGAGGAATCAGTGGTTTCGTCTACAGATATGTAAAAATAATTATCTGCAATTTCTTCCTTAATATTAATTAACACCGACGAGTATAGCCCGTTCACATTATTTCTTCTTAGAGACCGATCACTTGGAACATTAAGTTGGCAATATTTTTTTGAAACGAACTAAAATTTACATTTGCTAATTTTGAAAGCGGTATGTTTGCAGACACTAATGCGCGACACAAGTCTTTATTAAAAGTTTCTTGCTCATCTAATTTTTTTGAAGTAGATTGGAAACATTTAGCCATTGACGTTTGATGTTTTTCTCCTATTTTTCCTTTTTTTGCAATGTGTGAAGCAGTTCTCACATGTTGGTCTATCTGAAATTTCTTCTCACATGCTATCTATAAATAAAAATAAAAACCTTTATTTTAACCCAACCTTTAAAATATAAAAATATACAAGGTGTTTTTGGTTAATCAAATAACTGGTTTGGAAAAAAAACACTCGCTAAGTGTTTTAAATGCAGTATTAATCCACAAATTAGTTTTTGTTACTAACCATTAGTACATCATATAACTTATTTTAAAATTCAACAAAAGTTTTTTTTTGTTAATTCAATTACAATAAAAATAATTGTGTTTTAGAATAGCTGACTTCATAAAAAAAAGTAAAGGTGAAAAATTTTTCTAAATACACACCATTGTATTGTACCATGGACAATTTTTTCTCATTAAAGGAAGCTATTTTTCATTTAAAAACAACCTACGAGTACTAAATTTCAAGTAAATACGTTTATTGGTTTTAAAGTTATTGTTGTTATTAACTAAAAGAATTTAATTTTTTTTAATTTTAACACCCTGTATCTCGAAAAGTAAATAAGTTTGACCCCTCATTAACTATATCGTTTTGTTCAATTTTTCGAGAAGTATCTACAGTCAAACGTTGTAAGTGTCATTTGGAAACACCCTGTATGTATGAAATATTAGATATTTAATAGAAAATATTAGATACTTACAATTTTGCCACAGACTGAACAGTAGATTTTTCCCATATCCATAGACAGCTCTTTATAAGGTTTAATCCAAGTTGAAGCACTGGTTGTTTTAGGCATTATAAAATCACAATCTTCCTTTTTGTTACGCACAACGAGTGTTTACGCTTTGAATATCAAAACAAAAATTATTTACAAATCTAAGCATCAAATTAGAAATGTTTAGGTACCTAATTCAATAAACTGGGAGATTTTGGAAAATCCCCAAATTAGGAACAAAACTATTAGCCGTTTACCTGCTGTTAAGATACAATAAATTGTAGATAGATTTGGGGATTAGATCATAAAATGCAAATGAGCGAACCCTTAGCGATTATCCAATAACTGAATGCCTCAGTGACCGAGACTTTCTAAGAATGTTGAGGGCTACTTAAATTGATCTTCTTTGAAATTGTAAATGTTTTGTACCTGTAGAGATTACGTACTTAGATCATTTCTTGATTAAAATGACTACAAAATTTTATACAAGAATTGAAATAAATTGGTATGTTTAAAAATTTTCAAATACAGTATAAAAATCTGAACTTTTATGCACTTTATGCAAACTTTTATACAAATATGCCAAAATATGAAATATTTGCATAAAATATGCACAATATGCAAAATATGCAATATGCATATTTGCCGAAGTCTACTCATGACTTAAATCTTCGTTGATAATAAAAAATATTTCATTTTATTTCATTTAATAGGCATAACACAAATAATACGAACAATTAAATATATTTTTTTATAAAACTAATAACTTTTTTGATAAAAACCAGTTAATAATGTATTGAGAGAAAAATTTATTCGACTTAAAAAGTACCTATTGTATATAATTATAAATTCTACCTAAAAAATATAAATAGGAATATTATTCTGAAAAAACAAAAAAAAATAGTATTTTTTGTACATAAATTTTATATTTTGAAAACCATATACTAATATTTTTGTTATTAAATAGGTCAGATACTCTTCCTAATTTTCCTGTAGAACCTACATTAGTCCCTGATGCCACGTAAGTATGATTTAAAATTTACTAAAAAATTTATATCCGGTTACAAATACATATATGAAAATATACATATCAAAAATATCTAAGGAACACAGTTTTAATTTTTTTTTTCATACATACATCCATTTTTATTTAATTTTAAAAACTGGCATACCTTTGTAATGCCTGATCAGTCAGCAATGCATTCATCTTAATTTTAGAGTAATATGATTTCTCTATGATGAAATAATCAAAAAAAAGTTAAGAAATCTAATTATACGGAAATTTTTTAACATAAAAGTCATTATAGAACATCAAAATCTAACAAAAAATGTTTTTATTATTCTGTATTTCCTTAAGCAGCATTAGTTACAGCTTAACACCGCCTAGGCATGCTTAAAATTAAATTATCAATTTTGTTTTGAGGCAACAGGATCCCTTCCTATGTAAGAAGATCTTAAAAACCTTGTCTAGTATAAATATTGTGCAGATGAGGAGCAATCCATCTCCGAAGCATATCCCATACATGTTTGATCGAATTATTATGAAACCAATCTCTTACTGTTGCTGCAGTATGTTGCCTTGCATTATCCTGCATGTATGCAAATCAGGACCAGCAACAGTTGCAAATAAAAGGACAACAGGTTCCTAGATACGATCAATCTATTGTTACCACATCAATCAATCAAACCACAAAAACCTGAACAGTTTGATGAAGAATATCCAGCCAACCAGCCCATATCATAAATTGTAGAACAGTATACGGACGAAGACTCTGTAGATGTGTAAGTCTCCGTTGTCGACCAAACCCTTCAAAACTCTTATTTTTTTAAGAAGGGTAGATATAAAACTTAGCTTTATCTGTGAATGACACAGAAACTCCATTCTTGTAAGCCTCAATTCACATGTTGTTGTACCCACCTTTGGCTGAGTCCACGATTTCAGTGACGTAACATAGAAACCTTCAATGGACGTCTGGCGTGCAGGCCAGCTTCATGTAATCGATTCCTCATATTTGGTTACATACAGTAATGTTCTAAGTATTTTTTAAAGCCCCACAGATTTCATGTGCGGTTATATGGACATTTGGACAAGTTAATTTTACCGCATATCGATTCTGTCGAGGAATAGTTGCACGTTGCAGCACTTACCATTTGGACATGTGATAAATGTCGACGTTCCATGACTATTATTGTGTTCAATAATTTTGTTTTAGTAAAATTTTAAAGCCAATACAGACTGTTTCAAATTTGACAATCTGAAGCCCTTTATCGCGTGAATTTGAGGCGCTGTCAGTTTTATCTAAATAAGACAGTGCAATTGATAGATGGAACATAATAACTTTATTTGTAACAACTAATTTTTCAAATCGAATGATATGTATGCATAAAAAAGTGTTTATGTTTTTATTAAAAGAAGTGAAGCACAACAAATGGTACAAGAATTAGAAAACGTATCTTCAACAATAGGTCTAAAAATGAACATGAGTAAGACCAAATTTATGACAAATTTAGTTCCCAGCGAACACCTAATCATCCAAAATCAAGTGGTAGAATTGACAGAAAAGTAGATATATCTTGGTCATGAAATCAGAATAGGCAAGGACAACCAGACCTGTGAATTTCAACGACGAATAACACTTGCTTGGGCGGCGTATGGTTCACTAAGAGACATCTTTAAGAGCAACATCCCGATAGCTATGAAACGGAAGACATTTGACCAATACGTTCTTCCTATTATGACATACGGAGCAGAAACTCTCACGCTCACAAAAACAACAGCACTAAAAATGCGAGTGGCACAAAGGCGCATGGAAAGATTAATTCTCGGCGTGACAAAAAAGACAAAATAAGAAATCAAGGCTTAGGGAAAAGAACAGGTATCAGTGATGTCGTCGAACGTATAGCCAAGCTGAAATGGAATTGGGCAGGTCACATAGCGAGACTGAAAGACACAAGATGGACCAGAAAACTAATTGACTGGCACCCAAGAGAGGACAAACGCAGCAGAGGACGACCACCAACACGCTGGATGGACGAAATTGGACGAATATCCAAGAAATGACAACAAGAAGCACATAACCATGAAGAGTGGCGAAAAATGGGAGGGACCTATATCCAGCAGTGGACAGAAGAGGTTGCATGATGATGATGATGAAAAGAAGTGAAATAATATTAGTTGTATTTTTCTTAGACATTTTTGATATGTGTGAATTACGTGTGTATTACTATGAATATTTATATTTCTTATTTATAATAATAATATTTTTATTATTAAATAGGTCAAGTACTCTTCCTAATCTTCTTCAAGAACCTGTATCAGTAGCTGATGGCACGTAAGTATGATTTAAAATTTAATAAAAAATCTATATCAGGTCTTAAATATATCATAATAGTTTTACTATCAATTTTTATAGTTCTTAAATATAATATTAATATTTTTATTATTAAATAGGTCAGATACGCTTCCTTATCTCCAGTAAATTAATACGTAAGTTTGATTTAAAATTTAATAAAAAGTCTATATCAGGTTTTAAACCTATAAGAGTAGTTTTACTATAAATTTTTGTATTTGTTCCATAAAATACTAATATTTTTATTATTAAATAGGTTATCTTCCTAGTTTCTGGAAAAACCAGAAATAGGCCATGGAAATAAGCCAAAAAAGTACCCTGTTTTTGACACTCGTCAAAAAAGAAACTTTTATGTCATATAAAAACCTTCAAAATGGCGTTTCCTAAATGTTTCTATCCTTATTTGTTACTTAGGAAGTTGCAAAATAGGTCAAACATTTCGGATTGTTATAAATGTTAATAACTTTTTTGAAAATAAACTTAAAAGATTTATATTTCATGGAATGCTGTGTCTTGTAGTGCTTAAAATATGGTTAAAATTTTAAAGTGATCGGTCAAATAGTTTAAAAGTTATTTTATTTGTTTATCCCAAATTAATTTTTTTTGCAATAATATAAGTCAGAAAATAATATAGTTTTAGTAATTGTAAGGGTAGTTTCTGGAAGAAGAAGACTTGTTCTATTATTAACATTAAAAAAAAAATTAAGAAAATTAATTTTAAATATTGCAAAATAATTTTGCAAAAACATGTCGATTTTTTGCTTATAAACAATTAGAATAACTTTTTAACCATTGCCTGTAAGAAAATTATTTTTTATATTTAAAAAGCCTGAATTTTTTCACCAATTTAAAAGAAAAAAAATTAGTTAGACTCTAAAATTAGACAAAGTTAGCCTCTTTTTGACGTGACAACGTCTTAAATTAGGTTGTGGCTCGGAGTCATTTAAGAAAAAGTGTAACGCCCGCTCACGTCTGTTACAGTGAGTCGCCGAACGAGAGAGAGGCCCGCCGGACCGGCGAATGCCTTGCGTCTCCCACTCAAACATGATCGGTCCGCTGCGCGCGGCACTAGAGAATTAGGCGCGTTGAATCGCTAAAGTTGAAAATCGTTGAAAGTATCGTCAGCTGTGTCTGTAGTGAAAATGTGGAGTGCTTAGATTCGTCATTTACAACAACTACAACAATAAAGGTAAATAATTGTACACTAATATTTCATTATTGTAAACTATGATTGATTGATTAATTGTTAGATTGACACAAAAGTTGAGAAACTGAGTTTATAGGTTATGTCATACTATTGACAAATGTTGATAGTGTTAAGTAAATTATTAGTTTAAATCACTCTGCAATCAATCGTAATTCAGTCGATTGAGAAGAAACAGCGCGTATTTCTAGTCAAACATTTAAAATAACAAATTATAACTTCTAACCTGTCAAAACAGGGCGACCAAACAAACGAACTAAACCGACCAATCACCACGCGCGGAGTTAGAATTTAACTGTGTTTAGCAAGAATTTCAAATTCCAATTTTAGTAAATGTTTTAATTTTCAACTTTACCATTTACATTTACAAATTTTGATTAATTTCAAATTTATTTAGCAAAAATTTGAACCTTCGATCTGAATAAGTGTTTTGATTTTCAAATTGATTCTTTAAAATTAAAAATATTAAAATATATATAATCAGAAGTGAACGTCACATAACATTATCTGTACTTATTATTATTTAATATGTAGGCAAATACATGTGACCATACTTGGTAGACACAATTGGAAATAGTAATTTTTTATAACTGAAAAAAATAAATATATAAAATACTGGTAGCAAACAATGACTTCAATGATCGATATCTCCGCAACTAATTGATATATCGAAAAAAATTTCAAATAAATTTTGTAGAAAATAATAAGATCAATAATATAATATAAAATAAATAATATATAAAATAATATATAAAAATATAATATATAAAATATAAATAATATATAAAATAATAATATAATAATATATAATATATAAAATAATATATAAAAAAGACGTTGTCACGTAAAATCTTCGCCCGTAAAACCGACTTTACAGGCAACCGATTTTTTTTTATTTAATTCATAGTGCTTTGTTTATAACAATTAAGAAATCTTATTAGCGTTATTTAAAATCACATACTTTATAGTTTTAATGTACCAAATTTTAAAAATATTGCTCCTTAATGGAATCGTCCGCAAAGCTTCAAAATGTGTTCTTTAAAATCCTCCGGCATAGAAATTCGTGGGAGTTGAGGGGAGGGGGAAGGCGCCATTAACTGTATCTCTGACCCTTTTTATGTATTTCAACGTTTCTTTTTGAACTTGTATGTACTTTTTGCGTACATTACGAATATACATTATTTCAATAAATAAATTGTCAAATAAACCACCTAGTTTATTAAAAAAAAATTTTTTCAATTTTTTTTAATAATATTTAAGGTAAGTTTAAATGTAAAAGAGACATATTTATGATTAATGTATACATTTTTAATAGAATTGTAAATAATTTATTAATAATTTCATATAAATAAAGTTACAATAATTTCTTTTTATACAAATTTTACTTACATATTTTTTTGTCCTATCTATGTATTTATCAATCTATTTTTTGCAATATTGTAAGTAATCTAATCTAATACATCTAATTTTTTCATTACAATAATTGCAAGTATTCAGATATACATTCAAAGATCATTATGTTATTCACAAAATGAAATTTTTACATGTTGTAAGGCACTCTCATAGTGTCGAGTAAATGGACCATTCCATTTTGTTGTACCATTTTGTTTCACTAATTAAATGAAATGTTTACAATTTTCAAAATTATGCTAAAGACAACAATTTGAATTCACAATGAATTCAGAAAGGGAAGGAACAAGAGAATCAGAAGGAGAAAGTGTACAAAGGAATAGTTTTATTTTTATATGTTTTTAACTCTTTTTTCAACTTAATTTATTATTAGGATTAGATTACCATTAATTTGCAAGAACAACCAATAATTTTTTCAATACAATGTTAATAACTAATATTGGTATGAAGCTATAATATATATATATATATATATATATATATATATATATATATATATATATATATATACAGGGTGTCCCAGACTAAATTACCCACGCTATAGCTCTTAAACGAATAGAGATTTTCGAATGGGACAAAAAGTGATCTATTCTACTTACAATAAACTTTAATATGGCGTAGAAAAAATCATCCCCTAAATATTCATCCCTTAGTTACAACCCCTAACTTTAATTTTTTTAATAGTACCCTGTATATTTTTTTATAGTTTTGGATGTGGTCTTCTATCGTCTATTCAACAGATTTATTAAAAATAAAATCGGTTTGTAAATAATCAAGAAATCAATTTTTTTTTAATTTTGTTAATTAAGTGTCCCAGACTAATTTATCCAGGCTATATTTATTAACAAAATAGAGATTTTTTAAAGGGACAAAAACTGGTCTATTCCATTTGTAAAACACTTTAATATGGCGAAGAAAACATCATCCCCTAAATATTCTTCTCTTAGTTACAACCCCTAACTTAAATTTTTTAATGGCACCCTGTACATTTTTTATAGTTTTGGATGTGGTCTTCTATCGTCTATTCAATCGATTTTTTAAAAATAAAATGGGTTTGTAAAGTATCAAGAAAATATCAGTTTATTTTTGTTAAATAAATCAAGATAGCATTAAAAAAAAGAATAGAAAAGAAATATTATGCTTTATTATCATTGAAAATTTTACTATTTTAACTACGTAGTATAACTTTTTACGTGCGTACGAAGTACACAGTCTTTTTATTTAAACATTATTTTAAATTTTTCAAAATTTGGTCTTTTTAGGAGCATACGTTATCTTCCAGTGTGCAAAATTAAGTGTGCAAAAATTAACAAAATACAATATTTGAAAAACTTTTGCGGTTATTTTACGTCTTGGATATTACCCTTAATTCAGGTTGCCATGATTTGATCTGTCAAATCAACAATTATTATTTTTGACGTTTGGTATTAGACCAGTAATAATTATATTTGTTATAATTGTGTATCTATAACATTTCAATATGCCTTATTTATTTTCGCCTGACGAGTACGTTGATATCATTTTGATTTATGCAGAATGCCTAAAAAATAGGAGAATTTCCCGACAATGAAATCAAGAATGGTTTCCAAATCGAAACATTCCAAGCGAAAAAACCTTTAAGAATTTGGAACGCTTACTTAGACAGGAACATTTTCCTAATAATAAAAGAGGTACAATTGAACGCACAGTAAGATGTAACCAAAACCTTATTAATGTACTAGCATAATATGTTAATTTTAATCCCAAGGTGTCTGTTAGAACCCTCGCCAGTGAATGTGGCATTCCAAAAAGTTCTGTGCATAGAATTCTCAAATATTTTAAGTACCATCCTTTTAAAGTGCACCTAATTCAAGGATTACAGCCTGGTGATGACCAAAGACGTCCTGAGTTTATTGCAAAAATGATGTTAAAAATCAGTGATGATCCACTTTTTTATCAAAAATATTGTGAAGTGATGAGGCTAGCTTTCACAATAATGGTGTTGTCAACCATTACAATTCCAATTATTGGTCTCCCGTGAACCCACATTGGATGATAGAAACAAGATTTCAGAATATTTGGGGTGTAAATATGTGGTGCGGTTTATTTAATGGCCGTGGTCCTTACTTTTTTAACGGCACTCTAACAGCTGTTCGATATTTAGACTTTTTAGAAAACATTCTACCCGATTTGCTAGAAGATATTTCTCTTCATGAGCGTCAAGAAATGTGGTGGCAACAAGACGGAGCTCTTCCACATAATGCGAGAATCGTTAGCGACCACCTACAAAACCGTTTTGATAACCACTGGATAGCAAACAACTCTCCAGAAATTATGTGGGCCGCACGTTCATGTGATTTGTCACCTCTTGACTCTTTCTTTTGGGGAGCGATAAAAGGTATTGTTTGTCAATCAAAACCGCAAAATTTAGAGGAATTAAAAGAAAAAATAAGACAATCATGTCGCCAAATTACTCCAGAAATGATTCGAGCCACATGTACCAGAAATCTTCTGGAACGATTCGAAATGTGTGATGCAGCAGGTGGGTTACAATTCGAACATTTAATTTAAATAATATTAGTTAGTTAAATTTTGAAAAATTAAAAATAACGTTTAAATAAAAAGACTGTGTACTTCGTACGCACGTAAGAAGTTATACTACGTAGTTAAAATAGTAAAATTTTCAATGATAATAAAGCATAATATTTCTTTTCTATACTTTTTTTAAGGCTATCTTGATTAATTTAACAAAAATAAAAAATAAACTGATATTTTCTCGATACTTAACAAACCCATTTTATTTTAAAAAATCGATTGAATAGACGATAGAAGACCACATCCAAAACTATAAAATTGTACAGGGTGCCATTAAAAAATTTAAGTTAGGGGTTGTAACTAAGAGATGAATATCTAGGGGATGATGTTTTCTTCGCCATATTAAAGTGTATTACAAATGGAATAGACCAGTTTTTGTCCCTTTAAAAAAATCTCTATTTTGTTAATAAATATAGCCTGGATGAATTAATCTGGGACACTTCATTAACAAAAATAAAAAATAAATTGATTTCTTGATTATTTACAAACCGATTTTATTTTTAATAAATCTGCTTAATAGACGATAGAAGACCACATCCAAAACTATAAAAAAATATACAGAGTGTCATTAAAAAAATTAAAGTTAGGGGTTGTAACTAAGGGATTAATATTTAGGGGATGATTTTTTCTACGCCATATTTAAGTGTATTACAAGTAGAATAGACCACTTTTTATCTCATTCGAAAATCTCTATTCGTTTAAGAGATATAGCGTGGGTAAATTAGTCTGGGACACCCTGTATATACTGGGTCCTTGTTTAGTGTGAGGAAGCTCAGTAGATCGGTTATAGTAAAAATTACAAAAAAAGTTATTAACAAAAATTGTCGGCAGCTTTAAACTTCACATTTTAAAATTAGTTACAATCTTACAGGGTGTGCCATAAGATGGTGGCAGACCAAACTTATGTTTTTTTAAATAAAACATTCTGTATTTTATTTTAAATTTGAAATCTGCTTTACTTCCACATTACAACAGTGTAAAGTTTTATTATGTTATACCATGTATTTAAAAAGTTATAACCAATATTATCTGAAAATCGTATCAAGTTTAATTCCCTGTATAATTAAAAAGGAGTATATAAACATTGATCTATTGCAACCATAGTTTTTGAATAATTGTTAAAAATTATAAAATATATTCGTTTTTTTAATATTCGTTAAATCAAATACACTTAAGTCAAAATGCAAGTACATTATTTTCTTGGTAATTTTAAATAAAACACCCCTTATTTTATATCACTATCGAAAAGTGCTAATATCCTACTTCAAGTTTTATAAAGTACTCCCTATACCTAAAGTTATCCGTTTTATAAATATTTATTTTTCCCAAGCAACAAATAAGGATAGAAACATTTAGAAAACACCATTTTAAAGGTTTTTATATGACTTATAAGTTTCTTCTCTTCTAAAATTTGTTTAAAATGCTTCACTTTTTGCAGATGGACGAAAAAAGCAAAAATTTTCCGTTTTTTCACCTTAATTTGTTAATAACTAATTAAGTCCAAAAAATCGACTGCAGGAAACATATAGGTTTTTGTTACAGAGGTCCATACTACTCAAAACAACTGTCGTTTGCCTGGCCGGACGAGTGTAATGAAAAAATGCCTATTTCCCTGGGCTAAAAATAGTAGGAATCGTTTTGATCCTTTATAAAATATTATTAAATAAATAAATCTATATAAATAAAAATGAATCTCCGAAATGTTTTTAACCATATAACTTCGAACGACTGCACCAAATAGTTAATTCTTTTTTTGTTTGTGTCAAAATAATTGTCAAAAAATTGTACGGAAAGACCAATTTTGGTACTGATTTATCACTTCAGAACAAATATCAGATAACAGAGTTTGTTTTTTGTTTATGACTAATTAATAGGTATTAAAAAATTACTTATCTGATATATATTAAATGTTAATGTGGATTACTCCATATGGATTACTTATTGAAAACCAAATATTGGTGAATGGATTCAAGCAAAAAACGGTGCTGGTAATAAAACAGCGATGCGGTAACAAATGTTCACAGTGAAAATTATTGAAAGACAAAACAGACTATTATAGTTATATATATATTTATATATATATATATATATTTATTTATTTATTTATTTATATGATATTACAAAAATTAAAAAATATTGCCACAGGAAATGCAATTTCGACATATTAATTTCGTTAAGAATCGGCCAGAATCGCTCAGAAGCACTCCACAATCCTTCCACAGGCCTTCGATAAAGGCTGACATAAAGTTTTAAAACATAAATTAAAAACTTTTATGCTTAAATCGTATTCACAACTTTTGCAGTCTTATATAACTGCAAGATACTTTATAATTAAGCCGAAAGGGTTTGGTATTATACCTACTATACACATGTGATATGTATGTACTAAAACATAATACTATTTACAGCTTTGATGATGACAGAACTATCCAAGCTGTAGGGAAGACCGGTGAAAAGGCGACCAACAAAGTCCAAATATCAGTCAACCAGATCGATTATTGGATTAAAAAAAGGAATAATCTAGCTGAATGAAGCTAAATCTGTTTCACGTAAATTTTACTAACAAAAAATATAATATATACCAGTTCACGTTAACAAAAGATTCAAAATAAGATACAACTATAAAAATATATTGAGAACTGTACAAACATATAGACACACACTTTAAAGGTATGCTTATGACAATAATTCAAAAGTTCCAGAACATCGATGACTAGAAAGATTTAGAACTTCTAGAAAAAGTGACCTTAATAAGGACTTAAGAATGGAGACTGTGTTTACAAGCATCAAGGAGATATTAAACATTTACCAGCAGCATTATTATATATATATATATAATATTATATATATATATTATATATATATATATTATATATATATATATATATATATATATATATATATATATATATATATATATATATATATATATATATATATATATATATATATAGGCACGAGATAAGGCAATTCAGCACCTCGATATTATTGGGCTACCTGGATATCTGAAGAGGACAAAGCCGTTTAAATTAGTTTGGCTGATAGCACCGAATACACCACCCAACAAGAAGCGAAACGAAGGGCTGTTTTACAATCCAAATTTCTGTAAGAATCCGCCATGTTCTAAATAGTTTATCTGTCAACCTATAAAAACCGAAGATTATTTACGTATTGAGAAGTATTGTTTAGTGTGTATTGTTTAATGGTAAAAAAGAATAATACATATTTTATACGGAATTTTTATAAAGAATATTATACATATTTTTGTATATACATATATTAGTAAAAAAAGAGAAATACTGTTATACACATTTTTTATATACACATACATATTTTAATACCTTAAAAAATCGATCAAAATCTCTATTTTGAAATTAACTCTCAAATTCAGTCTCTTTCTATCAGTTTTTTAACGTACTAAAATACTTTTAGTACGTTAATTTGCTTGTTTAAAAAAACAAAACGATATTTTTGACTTAAGACCTTTTTAATTATCAGTACAGAATTGATATTTGGGTTTCACTAAATTTTACAGAAAAAAATACAATTCATACAAAACAGATCTAGTTAAAAACCATTAGTTTTAATATTTACTTTGTTTCTTAGTGTAACTATATATTTACTACTGTTTTGAGCGACTTCCTCATTACTTTTCTTAGTGTACTGAGTAGTTTAACCGTCATTCTCGTTCCGAAATTTCTGTCCTACGAACATCAAAGGTACCGACAAAGCTTTCGCTTCTTGTTGGTTGGTGTTATCTGTGCTGATAGTGAAAAGCAGCGTATAGTGCTTGTATATATCCATACTAGAATCGTTCTATAGTAATGCTAAAATTGATCATTGGTCATTTATGACCAGATTGTAATAGCAATTAATAATAAAAACTGTTCCTCTTATTAATATTGTAACTTTTTCCGGAATCTGTATCGAGAAATGTCATTTGCGAAGCTAAATGATCCATTCTTTAATAAACTAAGTTTTATTAATGAATTTATTTTAGAATATGTTCACGTCTATCAAAACTTGAGTTTAATTGACAAAGAATTATGTCTATTCTAAAATTTATTTGATTCTTTTATTTATTATTTTTAGATATTTTTGGTCGCATAAGAATATTCGCTATAGTCTAAAATCCGACTGCAAAATCACTACTTTTGTGTCATAGTTAATCAAAATCACGTTTTTAAATACATTTAAGAACAGAACATATTTCTAACAGGTTGTCGGTCAAAAAGGGTCATATCAGAATAATCTGCTATCCTTGACAAACTAGTGGCTTTATCTTTAATACCTTCTATTTTTAACAACTAGCAACACTAATTTTCGACCATTTTTTGTTAGAAAACCTTATATTATTATATTAAAAAAAGATTAGCTTTAATTTGGTATAAAAACATGCATATACGTAATTAGCAAATGTATCAAAAGTTAATCAACATTAATTTAATTAAAACTATTTGCGGCAATTTTTTGACATGCAACCTGTTATCAATGTATTTTCCTATCCTTAAATGTATGTAAAAATGTGGGTTTGATTAACTACGTTATGAACGTAGTGGCTTGGCAGTGGGATCTCTATCTAACTTGATCCTGTCAAAGTTTGATGTCTCCGCCGGCAGCAGTTTTTTTTCCCATTTCTTTACGGCGGAGGGAAAAATGTTGTCATGGCAACAATATGAAACATGTCACAAAGCAACAATACAAATGGCATTAACAACAATTAAACATCATTTTTATTTATAGTAATATTAAAAGTACAATTAAGGAAGTGCTTGTACGCTAACCGATACTTTAATCTGGACTTGGAGGGCCCCAAACGTGCTACTGCATCATTAGCCGTGAACTCAATTTCGTTTAGGTTTTCCATTTTCGCACTAAATTTGCGCTTGCGGTTGCAACAACAATAAGCTGTCTTTAATAATTGGAAACAACTGTCAAACAACTGTAACCAGGGAGACGCAAATCCCACCGACGACTTAATTATTTTAATTTCTAACATCTAAACGACTTTGATAGTTGTCACAGTTAATTTCGAGTAAAAATAGCGTATGAATTGTACTATTTATGGTTGAAAATTGTTACGTTTGAAGAAAAAATAGTATACTTTTTTCGGCAAAGAAGCGACTTTTCTTGACTTTCCCTCTATTACGCGCCTCACTTCGTTCGGCTTGTAATATCGGGCGCGTCAAGAAAAGTCTTGCTTCTCCGCCTCATAAAGTAATATACTATTATTTTTATTTGAATTTAGTTTTAACTTACATTTCTATTTCTGTTATTATGTACACATATTTTTAATAAAATAAATAAATGCCATTATACTTTTTTCTTTTTCAGATAAACCCAAAGCCAAAAGATGTACTAATATTTATATTTGTAATCAAATAAACTTCAATCAAATAAAGTTGTAATAAAAGTTTAGAGTAATTATTTTCTTCTCTCGTCGAAAATGCCCATTTCTTAGCAATTTTCAATTTGTTTTGCTTTTGCTTTCCTCTTAGGTAAGATTGCACTTTTAAATATCTGTGTCCACATTATTTTCATGCAATTTTCTCTTAAATTTTATTATTTCTTGTTTTTGTTCTTATTTAATTTGACCTCCACCAGGTCTCATTTTCTAGTATGCCATATTCACCCCGTGCAGCTGAACAGGTGTCGCCCTCTATAGGTTGTTATATCATCACAAAAAGATTTACACCATTGAAAACATTTATAAATCTGCAGTAATAAAATCAAAACATTTTTGTAATGAAACGTAATGATTGTCTGTATATTAATTATTTATGTATAAATAACGTTATTGTAGTATTTATCTATTATTAATAGATTCGTTGAAGTTCAAATTTGGATGCTGCTTTTACAAACTCAGTAAGTTAGATTTATAGATTTTTAACATTTTACTAGCTCATTGTTTATGTTTTGTGAACAGATATATTATTATTAGCAATTTATATATTTTATATTTATTATACCAATTTATATATTTAAATAGTTATTGCTAAAAAAGAGTTTAAGTAATTATTTGAATAATGATTTTTTGAGATCCTAATGCTAACCTCTTTTTTTTTTAATTTTAAATACAGATTTACTGTTTTACATAATATAAATTAATTAATTTTTTTTTTCAATTCTACTTTAATGTCATCAAGCAACAATATGAATAACTGAATTTTTCTTTAAATTTTAAGACTAAAAATATGGAATTATTGAAACATTATGAAATATTTTTCAGCTTAGATGCTGCAATCCGCAGTTGACATTGATGCTTTTTATGATTTTCACGCGAAAGTCGATAAAAAGTGAAACAACTTTTACTATTAATGTAGCAGTTTGCGATGCAATTAATATTGCCTACCATCGTTTTAAATAATTATATATGTATAATCATAAGCTATAAAAATCTTACGATAATGACAAATTTGGCCTATATGAGCGCTGTAAACGTAACGTATATTCCCTTCCGTCAGCTGCAAGAAACATCTTTCTCGCCTTTTAAAATTCGTTGATTATTTTTTGTAATTTTTAGTTTTAGTGAGTTTCTGGATTCAATAGTATTAACTGATAGTAATGATTGTTAGCTTATAGATTCAATATCATCTTGCACACCTTATAGTGGACTCTGGTAATCTGGTAATCTGATATCCCCTCGCCATTCATCTCTGTTTTTTGTAAGACGTTTCCACATCGGTCCTACAGTTCTTTTAATATCGTTGCTCCAGCGCATTTGCGGTCTTCCTCGTGGTCTTTTGGCTTTATATTTCCGATTCCTTTATTCCACCGGCCATCCTTAAGACGTTCGTTATGTCCAGCCCAATTCCATTTTAGTTTAGCTGCCTATTCGACAGCATATTTTACTTTTGTTCTATTATGAATGTCTTCGTTTGTTTTATGGTCTTTGAGTGAGATACCCAGCATCTGTCGTTCCATAGCTCTCTGAGTTTTTCTGATCTTCTCCATGTTTATTTTAGTGAATGTTTAGGTTTGAGCTTTATATGTAAGTACACGTAGGATACAGGAAGTAAACACTTTGATTCGCAGTTTTTGAGGTATATTTTTACTTTTAAGTACGTATGAGAGTCTTTCGAATGCTGCCCATCCCATTTTTACACATCTGCTTATTTCGATAGTCTGATTTCCTTTGCTTACCTTGAAATTTTGACCCAAATATGTATATTCATCTACGTGTTCTATCTATGTCCCTTGGATGTTTATCATAGGTTTGTCATCTTTGTTTGACATTAGTTTAGTTTCGCTGAAATTCATTTTCAGTTCTTTTTTTAGGGATTCTGTGTGTAGTTTCTCAATCATCGTATTCAGTACATTCCACGTGTCGGCTATTAGTACAACATCATCTACGTATCTAAGATCATTCAAGTATCTTCTGTTAATAGGGATTTCCTTATTTTCCCAGTCTATTAAGTTAAAGATATCTTCTAGGGCAGCTGTAAATAATTTTGTTTCGATTTCATTACCCAACGTCACTATCATTTCAGCTTGTTAGTAAATATTATGTATTAATATTCTGTACCTGGGGTCGATCCGGTTGTTAACTAATGCTTCTTCTATTGCCCACAGTTCTAGGCTATCAAAAGCTTTTTCATAATCTATAAAAGCCAGACATTATGGGACATTGTATTCGTTAGTCTTTTCTATTAGGATTTTCAAAGTATATAGATGGTTATATGTGCTCTACCCTTTTTTAAATCCGGCTTGTTCTACTGGTTGATATCCGTCAAATTTAATTGTTAACCTGTTTGCAATAATCTTTGTAAAGGTTTTGTAAAGTTGTGAAAGAAGTGAAATTGGTCGATAATTTTTCAGGTCTGTGGTGTCTACCTTTTTGTGTATTAGTATTGTTTGAGCAGTATTACATTGTTCGGGTATGTTGTCTTCGAAAAGACATGGATTAAATAGTATTTTTAGATATTTGATAGCTTCTTCTCCACCTTCCTGTAGCATTTCCGCTAGGATTCCATCGCTTCCAGGAGCTTTATTCCTTATTATTTCTTTTACTGCTCTTTCTATTTCTTCGAGGCTTATTTAGGGCATCACTTCCGAGTTGACATTTGTTATCTGCTTTTTCAAGTTTTGCTTTGAGGAGTTCGGGAGATCGTTTCTGGAACGATATAGATCGGCGTAGAACTTTGCAATTGAGTTTGCTATATCAGATTTACTTTTTTCTAGTTGTTCTTGTTCATTTTTAATGGTTATTATGTTTTTATTTCCTAGTTTCGGTTTGGTGCATTTGAGACTTCGGTTTTTCTGCATGTTTTGGGACTCTACACTTATTTTGAATTTTCGTTTTCTGTTAGCGGTTGCCACTTCTGAGCTTGCATGTAATAGTTCTTTTGTTATGACTTCATTGATTTCATTTAAGCTAAGTTTATCTAGATTTAATACTTTCGCGGGTTTTAACTTGCTTTTATATTGTTTTCTATTAGATTTTAGTTTATCTGTATCTATATTCCAAGTTTTTCCAAATTCATTTCTATTTTTATTATGTCTTATCTCTAATTTGGCTCTAACCATTCGGTGATCGCTACTTACTGACGTTGTATTTATTACTGTTACGTCCTCTATGATATCGGTTTTTTTGCACGGATGTCATCTATTTCGCTCCGAGTTGTTCCGTCCACTTTCTTTGAGGTTTTCCTTATAGAATGTGTTCATTGTATAGTATTTGTGAGCTTGTAGGAAGTTAACCAAGGTATATATATATATAACAGATTTGGTTTCGGCATATAAAAATCGATAAAAATCAGCTATTAATGTCAAAAAAGTTTTCAAACGAAATGGGCTGTGTAATTAAAGCACTATCTGAATTGGGTGGGCACAATTACTAATTATTACATTATAGAAAAAAATTAATTTGCTAACACCTACCTCGTATTAATAACGTACAAATGAATTCAATTTTAGAGTTAAAATTAGTTATACATTAAATATCATCCAATTAATTCCAAATTGATCCGACGAACTGTATTTCATATAACGGCGAGCAGTAGCGTGTTTCATTCGGGTAGTAACGCCGCGCGCTCACCAGTAAAATGCCCAAGATTAATGATTGGTAAGTAATAATTAACAAATATATTTCTTTAGTAGTATGACGAAAGTTAATATGTAAATCTAGTCAAATAACTAGCTGTAAAATTAAGTTTATTTTTATTATTTACGTTTTACTGCCAAATGGAAGATAAACACGCTACCGAGTTCCTCTCGGTGGTAAGTATATATTATATACTACCTGGTTCTAATCTTTAATAACTGAGCTTCTCCCATTAGCCCAGTCTGTTTATACAAAAATCATCGATTTCACGGCAAAATGTTTCGCAGATATCTGAAGCTTTTAAGACATAGGTGGGGGTTACTAGATGACGAATAGATAAAAAGATACTCCTATTTTTACCTTGCGTTTTTTTTAAACAATAATTTATGGTCAGAATTTGATTTTTTATCTATAAGTTTTTTCCCTTATAATTTAAATAAACAATATTTATACCATTTTTTTTATATCAAGAATATCTTTATTCTCCCGTTTTTTCGATTAAAATTGATAAATGATTTACGGAGATATTTGCAAAAAAGCAGTTTTTTTGCACTAATTTATAAATTTAATTATTTTTTTTGTTAACACAACAAAATGTTATTAATACATTTCAACATTGAGGAATTACTGTCCTTTAAATTTGTGCGAAATTTCCCCCCGATCGGTCAAATAGTTTAAAAGTTATTCAATTTATTTATCCCTGGGACTAATTATTTAAACCATTGAACTTGCCCTATGAATGATGCTAGACACATTTAACAAATTTCATAGGATTCTTTAAGACTTATACTCTCTCAGAAGTTAAATGAATATTGAGTTTTCATCAAAATTATTTACAAAATAAACGTTTGAAAAAGGGGTATGTTTTTTACTTATAAATAATTGTAATACCTTCTATATTTTTCAAGCTACAGACTTGTACGTACAACCATTAAATAGCTGGTAAAAAAACTCACATTTAACAAAAAAAAATAAACCTTCTATGAACAATAGGAACAAAGTTAGCGACAATTTTTTTGTTAATTATATCTCCATTGTTTATAAACATTAAGAAGTAAAATTTGCACAAATTCTGAATGAAAATTTAAACTTTATATTGAATTTTATAGCTGTAAAATTCGTCCAATTTTTCGAAACTTAAAACCTTTCGAAACGAAGTTACTTTCGAAAGATCGACATAGGAAAGTGGAGGGGAAACTGTTTTAGCTCCTCGCTGCCAAATTTAATATTATGGTTACGGATTTATCATTCAAAAGCTTCAACAGTTCTGTAGGAATTTCATCAGGTCCTTTTGCTTTTCCATTTTTAGCGTTTCTTATTGCGTATTCTACTTCTTCTTTCAATATGTCTGTTGCAGTTTGTTGTTTGTCTGTTGCAGTTCAATATGCCCAGTTGCATTGATTATCTGAGTTAAGGTTTTTCTATCGTCTTCAAATAATTCATTCAGGTATTCTGTCCATCTTTTTATTTTATTCTCTAGATCTACAATAATATTTTCATCTTTGTCTTTAAGTTTACCCATTTGAAATTTCTTTATGCTTCCTGTTATCTCTTTTACTTTTTTGTGCATATTGAACGCATCGTACTTTTTCTCAGAGGTTTCCGTTTCTTCACATTGTTCTTTAATCCACTCCTTTTTGGCTTCTTTTATTTTTTTTATGTGTTTATTTATTTCTTTGTATTTGTCTGGGTAATTCTTCATCTTTCTTCTTTGTTCCATCAAGTCTAGTATATCTTGTGTCATCCACCCCTTATTCTTTGTTGTTGTTTTTGTAAGATGTTTCTTTCATGCTGTTTGTATAGCTGTATTTATGTACTTTAATTTTTGGTTAACGTTGTTTGTATCGTTAATTTGTTGCTGCACTGAACGGAGGTTTTCATTTATTTCTTCTCCCGTTTCTTGTATATTTTTGTTTCTAAATCTATTTAAATCTGGTGCCTTTCTGTGTGGTCTTCTAATCTGTTTTGGTCTCGACTTTATCACAGTAACTACCGGGTTATGATCAGAGCCTATATTAGCTCCTGGGTACGTTTTAGTACATTTAACAGCATTATGATACCTCCTTGCTATCATAATGTAGTCTATTTGATTTCTCACTATTTTTTCTTTGATATGTTGTGGAGATGTCCATGTATATAACTGTCGAGGAGGTAATTTGAAAAAGGTATTTGTTATTACGAAGTCTTCACTTTGGCAAAATTGAATCAATCGATCTCCTCTGTCATTTCTGTTTCCAAGCCCATATTTTCTTACTTGTTCTCCTACCTTACCTTGACCCACCTTGGCATTCAGATCGCCCATTAATATGTTAATGTATGGAAAAACTGACTTAATAAGTGAAGACAAACAACCTGCAACAAAAAAGTTCAGACCTGACAGTGAAGTCGAATAAATGAACCAAATTTTAACTTTTAAACCAATGTATGTAAAGAAAATAAAAAAAGTAAAGTTCAATAAACATTGCAAAATTTAATAAGGCAAGTGATGAAAAAATCGACTTATTTTATCAAAGCAGTAAGGCAGATTAGATTAATATTGTATATCAACTTTGTAAGAAAAATAGAATAAAAATCAATATTGTTAATTAGAAAAATACAAACAATTATAATTAATATCAGGAATATAATAATATAATGTGTAAAAAATTACCTGAAATTTAATTTATAAAATATATAAGTATTATTACATCATTGATATAAAATGAAAAAATATATGTTGATTTTCCGGGATTTTCCGAGATTTATGGGTGGTGAAAATTATGTCATTATTATTAATACTGCGACAGACTATTCGAGCAAATTAAAAAAAAGTAAGTATTTAGCGTGACTTTCAAATGGACTCAATTTTTCCGAGTTTTCCCATATTTTCCGGCCAGTGAAAACTATGTAGTTATTCATATTTCGACGAGCTACCCCAGAATAAAAAAAGAGGCTTGCAGCTGCAAAGAAAGCCGAGATAATGTAAATTTTTCCTACGTGTTGCAATTTGAAGTTCCGATGCCGAAAAAAAAAACGGAGCTGAAACAGATATCCTCTCCACTTTCCTATGTCGATCTTTCGAAAGTACCGTCGTTTCGAAAAATTAGATAAATTTTATAGCTATAAGTTTCAATATAAAGTTTAGATTTTCATTCAAAATATGTGCAAATTTTACTTCTTAATGTTTATAATCAATGGAGATATGATTTTTTTAAAAATAGTCACTAACTTCGTTCCTATTGGTCATAGGTTTTTTATTTTTTAATGTGAGCTTTTTTACCAGCTATCCCATGGTTGTACGTACAAGTCTGTAGCTTGAAAAATATAGAAGTTATTACAATTGTTTATAAGTAAAAAACATACCCCTTTTTCAAACGTCTATTTTGTAAATAATTTCGATGAAAACTCAATATGCATTTAACTTCTGAGATAGTCTAAGTCTTAAAAAATCCTATGAAATTTGCTGAATGTGTCTAGCATCATACATAGGGCAAGATTAATAGTTTAAATAATTAGCCTCAGGGATAAACAAATTAAATAACTTATAAAATATTTGACTGATCGGGAAGAAATTTCGCACAAATCTAAAAGATGGTAATTCCTTGCTGTTTAAATGTATTAATACCATTTTATTTTGTTAACAAAAAAATTAATAAAATTTATATATTAGTGCAAAAAAACTGCTTTTTTGCATATATCTCTGTAAATTATTTATCAATTTTAATTAAAAAAACGGGAAAATAAAGATATTCTTGACATAAAAAAATGACATAAATATTGTTTATTTAAAATATAAGGGAAAAAATGTATAGACAAAAATTCAAATTGTGACCATAAATTATTGCTTAAAACAAACGCAAGGTAAAACTAGGAGTATCTTTTCATCTATTCATCATCTAGTATCCCCCACCTATGTCTTAAAAGCTTCAGATATCTGCGAAACATTTTTCCACCTTTTTTTTTAACCAGACTGGGCTACATGGTTGTCCCCAAATTATTGATTTGTGGTATATTAACCATTTGCAAGACACCGATAAGTTTACAAAATGTCAATTTTTTTTTTCAGGAATTATTATATGATAAATGGGTCTTAATTACAAGCTTATTAACACTGGGCCTTTTTTGTTATAAATTTACATTACAGTATAATTTACAATAAAGATAAAATAAAGCAAAAATAAAAAAAAAGTTAAATTTTGTAATAAAAATCAGTTTCTCGAAAAAATCTAATAAATTATGAAGAAGTTCTAATTGGCTGAAGATCTCAGTTGTAAGATCTTGTGTAGAGTATAATTTTGTTCTTGCTCGTATTCAATGCACCATGTAAGTATATGTTGAACGGCTAATGGCTTTTAACAGACAGGTGATTTCTCTGAAGCCATGAGATATCTATGTGTCAGCCGTGTGTGACCAGTTCTTAGCCTGCGAATGATTAATTTATCTCTTCTACTTAAGCTAGAGGTTTCGATGGTAGGTTGTATTTTGTATAAATTCGGGGTTGAATCCTTTCATTGGTTCTGTCAGGACTTTTTTATTTGTGACGTGAAAACTGGTTTTAGATCCGATGCTAGTTAAACGGACTTGATGTCTGAGTTAGTCTAGTTATTTCAGCAGTATTAGCAGTCTCATCTAAAATAAAATGCCAACGTGTCTAGGAATCCAGATTATGTTACAATAAAACACTTAAAACTTTGTTTTCAAAACTTCCACAAAATTTATTTTAAACTCTTATCACTACAGCTGTTTCGGCTGATTGCCTTTCTCAAGTGATCTATTTTTGGCATGCATTTACACTTTATAGTCTCTAATGAAATAGGTTGAGGAGGGGAGAACTGTTTGTCTCAAGTTGATCATTCAGAATTATATCTGTGTTTTTTAATTTGTTGATTTCCATAGATTCTAACAAAGATAGCTTAAGGCCTTCATTTTGAATGTGAAGAATTTTAAATTCGTCATTAAAAGAATGATTATGATCTAGAAGGTGAAGTGCGTACGTACAATCTGTTTTTCTTTTATGGAAAGCCCTTTCATGTTCTGCTATTCGTTTATTCAAATTTCTACCAGTTTGACCGATGTAAGTTTTTGGGCAGTCGCCACATTTAAGTTTGTACACACCACTGTGTAAGTGTTTTTTATTTTGGTTCTTGATGTTTTTAATATATTTGCCTAGGTTGTTATTTGTTCTGAAAGCTGGTGAAATTCCTTTCTTTTTTATGTGTTTGGCTATTTTTGTTGATATTTTGCCTGTATTTGTAATCGAGCAGAATGTACTGGGTTTTTCTCTAGTGGTGGAAATCTCTGGTGGAATCCAGATTAACGTTATGTTTATTCCAGAAGAAGAAAGATGGCTTGTTGCTTCATGTATGACATCGAAACATACTGCAGTGTTCTTGGCTTTAGTTTGGTTAGGTAAGCATTTTAATGTTTGGAGGATGACATATAATTTTCCTATATGAATAGAGATGGATGCTAGAAGGTAGAACTTCTGAATAATACTGTTTGCAGTTGTTACAGAATATCCAACTTTTCTCTCAGTTTGAGATGCAGCTGTGTAGAGAATCGCGTCATATGAGTTTGTGTTAAGAAGTTCTAGGAAAGATTGCCTCAGAATTTAGCTGTTGATTTAATTTTTTATTTTTGTAAAATTAGTATTAAGCGAAAGGTTAATCTTTGTAATGTTATTATGAGTATCAGTTACTGAAAAACCAATAGGGCATGAAAAAAGAAGTAAAATTTAGTAGTATCTGTTATTTATTGTTATGCTTACAATTACAGGGTTTGTAAATTAGTCAATATGCAGTGTTCGTTCGGTTTAAAAACATCCTAACAAACTATGTCGAAAAAATTTTGGCTGCGAGCAAAGGGAGAAGATCACCTGTATCACAGCAAAGGCTTTCGACGAAACTGAATCTGAAAGCTCCAAGAATTATTCAAAATACGATATTCTGAATAATGTCAAGAGTCCTTAAATAAGACTTTGATGTTGCCATACAAAGGACCCATATTTCAGTCAAAAGCGAATGAAAGATCTGTATACCTTAATGAGAATGTCTTCATCAGCTCAATAGTGATGGTTTACTAGAGATTTTATTAGATTTAATCTAGTTTAGTAATTTACTTTGACATTTGTAATATGTAGTTTTTATATTATTCGGCTGTCAAAAATTAAAAATCTAGTATCTTTTATTCATTAGCTACTGTGAGCTGAGTATCTTTTAATGTAATTTGAGGTAATAGAATGTGTGTAGAACGTGTTCTTCGACTAAATTTGAGTACTTTTGGTGTTTCAGCAGAGAAATTGATACCAAAACACATAGACCAAGAAGTTAGTTTATTTACTACTTTTTGGAATAAATAACAACTTAGTATTTACCAAATTACGTTAATTAATATTTGGGTTTAACTTAGTGGAAAAAGCCGACACAATACTTTTATTAAACTTACTCGTTTAATGACAGTAAGCCAGTTTGGAATATATGTTTTCTTCCTCATGTGCCATCTCCTCTAAGAAGGTTGGCAACCATCATAGCAATTCGCACTTTCGATACCGATGCTCTAAAGATGTCAGCAGAAGTGCAGGTAAACCAAGCTCTCAAATTATTTAACCATGAGATGCGTCTTCTTCCGCGACTCCTTCTACCCTGTATTCTTCCTTGTATTATTTATTGCAGCAACTTATAACGCTCGCCCCTCATGACATGTGCCAGATATTGCAGTTTTCTGACTTTAATTGTATTTAAAACCTCTTTATCTTTTCCCATTCTTCTCAACACCTCGACATTCGTGACGCTATCTACCCAACTTATTCTTAATATCCTTCTGTAGGTCCATAACTCGAAGGCTTCTAATCTGTCCGAAACATCTTTCTCTAATGTCCAAGCCTCCAACCCATAAAATAATACGGAGAACACGTAGCATCTCAGAAGTCTTATCTTTAAAGAAATTGAAATGTCCCTGCTGCAGAGTACTTTTTTCAGTTTGTTGAAAGAATTTCTTGCCTGTCCTATTCTTGCCTTAATCTCTTCTGTGTACTCATTATTTTCGTTAATTATTGTACCCAGATATTTATATTTTTCAACTTTTTAAATTTGTTCTCCATGTATTGTTATGTTTTCTTGGCGCTGTTGGGCTTTTGTAATTACAATAAATTGTGTATTTTTTGTGTTTAGGAACAGTCCGTTTTCTTCACTGACTTCTACCACTCTGTCAACCATTTTTTGTAAATCCTCGAGACATTCCGCTAAGAAAATAGTGTCGTCGGCAAACCGTATATTATTGATTGGTTGGTCATTAACTTTTATTCCCATAGTTAGTTCTTCTAGTGCTTCCTGGTCTATTTCCTCTGAATACAAATTAAACAAAGTAGTAGACAGGGCACAGCCCTGCCTGACGTCTCTCTTAATCTGTATTTCATTTGAAAAGACATTGTTCTCTTTTACCACAGCGATCTGATTATAATAGATTGCGCTAATGATCCTAATGTCTCTCATATCTACGTTTTTCTTTTCAAGAAATTTGATAAGACGGTTATGTCTGACCTTATCGAAGGCTTTGTTGTAATCCAAGAAACACATATATACTTAACGTCCATGCACCTTAGCATAAGTACATTCACAGCGAACAGGGCTTCCCTCGTTCCCAGATCCAAATTGTGTGTCACTTATGTCTTGCTCAAGTTTGTTGTGTATTCTCCGGTGTATAATTTTTAAAAATATTTTAAGCGTATGACTAATTAAACTTATTATCCGGTGGTCTTGGTATTCTTTTGCATTTGGTTTTTTTGGTAACGTTATGAATGTTGACATCAGCCAATGTCTGGGAATGATTCCTGTACTGTATATTGTATTGAATAAGTCTATAACACAATTATAACAATTACTTACAATAATATTATTAGGGATAATAATAGAAGTGGCATTATTGAAATTAGTATTATCAGAGGTATCAGTATGTGTACTAGTTTTCGATGTAATAATTTAATTAATTAATTTAATTCATACGTCTCTCTTGACTTTAGCAGCAATTATTCATAAGCAGCCGTTTTAGCAGCTTCACTTATCTCATGTGGAATCAATTAGGCGTCACTTTTACTACTGATGTCCATGTTTTAAAATGGAAAAGCAAAAATACTTTGGAAGCTTATATGGCTAGTTCTATCATAATAAAAATTCAAGTTGATATAATTGTTAAGTCCGTCTACGTAGATACTCAAAATAGTTTCAAAAGTTAACAAAATCGTTCCAAAATGAAAAAAATCGTCCCGAAAATAGTTGTTTTCGGTACGATTTGTAAAAAGTGAAACTTTGCAGAAAAATAAATTATTTCCATTGATTAACATTCATATTTCATTAATGAGTATTATTTGGGTAAACCACAAAATTTACTTGCATTCTATCTCAAGTTAAATTTCATTTATAAATTGAAATCTAGAAAAATACAAATAAAATCTATTAATATAATATACTTTAAACTGACTGGACATAGGATAAATATCTCTCGTTAAATAAACCTGTTTTTAGTTAGATTATAATTCTGACAAATAACTCTCCTGCATTGGTATTAAAGCTATTCAAAAGGATATTAACCCATTTTCATCATCATCAGTGGCATTACAGCTCGTTATGAGCCAAAGCGTTCTTCATAACAACCTTCCATTCGCTCCTATCTCTGGCAACTCTTCTCCATGCTTTAACTCCGATTGATTTTAGATCATCCTCTATGTAATCTTGATACCTAAGTTTTGGTCTTCTTCTGGCTCGTCTTCCCACTAGTCCTCTTCAGTCGAAAATTTTTCTGATTGTTGCATCTTCATCTCGTCTAATTACATGTCCTATATATCGAAGTCGTGCTAATTTAATACATTTTATAACCTCAGGTTCCCCAAAACTTCTGTATAACTCAAAGTTGTCGCGCCTACGCCATAAACCCTGCTCTTGAATTCCTCCATATATTTTCCTTAGAATTTTTCTCTTAAGAGGTTTAAGAAATTCTTGGTCGTTCTGTGTAGGTGACCACGTTTCTGACCCGTATGTTAACACTGGCCTTATTAGTGTTTTATGTATGGTAAATTTAATTTTTCTGGGTAGTTTTGGTGACATTTGTTTCGTCAAGCCATAATAGCACGTATTGGCAAGCACTATTCTTCTTTTAATTTCTTTGCTGACATTGTTGTCTTTGGTCAGCAGCGAGCCCAGGTAGACGAAGGTGTTCAAACCTTCCAGTTCCAGATCATCAATTAATAGTCTAGGTATCTGGTTGCCTGATCTAGTACAATACATATACTTGGTTTTCTGTGCGTTTATTTTTATCCCATTCTCAGTGCAGACGTCCTTAGTGATCGAAATGCTTCGATCAGAGATTCTGTGAACCTAGCAATAATGTCTATAGGATCTGCATATCCGACCACTTGTACAGATTTATTAAATATGGTACCATTCGTATTAATATGGCACTCTCGAATTACTTTTTCTAGTGCAAGGTTAAATAAGAGACATGACAGTCCATCTCCCTGTCTCAGTCCATTTTTACAATGGAAGGGTCTTAAAAAGGCGTTTTGGATTCTGACTACACTCTCTACGCCTGTGAGTGTAAGTTCCGTTAGTTGAACAAGATGAAGTATTTGAAATTCCACCATAGCCTGTAGAAGTTTTTGTCTGTTGACTGAGTCGTATGCGGCTTTGAAATCCACGAATATGTGATGGGTGTCGACTCCAAACTCAAGAGTTTTCTCAAGAATCTGCCTAACTGTGAAGATTTGATCCGTTGTTGATTTATTGGGTAGAAAACTGCACTGATAGTTCCCAACTATTTGTTCAGCATAGGGGATCAATCTTCTGTACAATACGTTAAACAATACTTTATATGCCACGTTAAGTAGGGTGATGCCTCTATAATTATCACACACCATTATATCTCCCTTTTTGTGAAGAGGGTGCATTACACCTAATTTCCCGTCCGCGGGCGTTTCCTTCCGTTGCCAGATTTCGGTTACTAATTTATGCATGTGTTTAAAAAGGGGATGGACCAATACATTTTAATTATATAAAATATGTTAATATACTCAGTGACATTAGAAGTGTTACACCCAGAAGGAATAATTTCTTGAACTTAATTTTTTGGCAACATGGTAGATTTACATCAAGAATGAAACGATAACGTTGTCAAGAATTTTTATTAACAAGTAATCAAAAAAAAATAATAATAATGTGTTTGGCGACCCCGTAGCTGAATACACTCCTGTATACGTCTAGGCATGGACGAAATGAGATGTTCAATGTCTGCTTGTGGCTCCTCGTTCCAAGCAACTTACACTTTATGTATTAACTGTGCCAGAGTCTGTGCAGGATGGGGCAAAGTGGACAGTATCCTTCACATCATATCCCATACATGTTCGATAGGATTTAAATCCGGAATAC
This sequence comes from Diabrotica undecimpunctata, assembly GCF_040954645.1. Taxonomy (NCBI): domain Eukaryota; kingdom Metazoa; phylum Arthropoda; class Insecta; order Coleoptera; family Chrysomelidae; genus Diabrotica; species Diabrotica undecimpunctata. The sequence goes on along the minus strand of NC_092809.1, from coordinate 31,139,822 downwards.
GGGGCGGCCGTGGCAACACATTAACGCCAGCTTCTTGGAAAAAGTTCATAGTTTTGATGAGGAATATGGGGACGCACGTTGTGTTGCTGAAAAAGGACGTCTCGATGGCCGTCGAGATAAGGCAGTAAACTGGTTTGTAAGATGTCTTCAACATAACGCGCAGCTGTGATATTGCCTCGAATAAACACAAATGGTGATCGGTTACCATAGGCAATAGCCCCCCAAACCATTACTTCAACTGTCCTGTATACATGCCTCTCAACAGCAAACCCGATATCTCGTCGTTCTCCACGGCGGCGTCTTACCATACTACGACCATTATGCAGTCCTAAACAGAATCGTGATTCATCGCTGAATGCTACATTACGCCATTCTGCTTCCCAATGCTGCCGTTCTCTGCACCAATTCAAACATTGATGACCGTGGTCCGCAGTCTAAGGAAGCACTAGTCATGGGAAGAATGAAACCAGTCCAAAGGCTCGAATACGATGATATAGTGTACGCATACTAACAGGTCTACCTACTACTCCAAACCATTGGTCAGCAATTTGACGCGCAGTAGCAAAACGATCTCGCAGAGCCAGTAATCTAAAGCGCCTATCTTGACGCTTTGTGGTACGCCTTGATTGACCAGTTGGTCTTCTTCGTATTTCTCTGCCTTAGTTTGTCCACACACGACAGACACGCATAACCGTCATTGTCGTACAATTAACAGGACGGCCAATTTCGCGATACGACAAATCCATATCTTTATACACAATAATTCTACCCCTGTCAAAATCGCTAAAATGGTGGTAATTATGGTTTATTCGAACTCGAGGCATTTGCTTACACTGAATACAATTATACTGAGGAACAATAACTAAAAATTTCTATACGAACCGGTTTTCACAGGTCGGTCTCTCACAAAAAAATTTAGAAGATAAAACTTTATTTTTACAAAAAGTAGAAGAGATAAACCATTGGTATTGTTATCATAGCATGTTTTAAATATAGTCATTCTGTTGCCAAAAAATTAAGTTCAAGAAATTACTCTTTCTGGGTGTAACACTTCTAATGTCACTGAGTATACATAATGACTCACCTATAAACAGTGTTGAATATAAGGGAATAGTAATTACGTAAGAGACTTACAAAAATGAGACAACCTGAGTTCAATGATATTAACTTCATTTGTTAAGCAGCGAGGATTACGTTAAACGGACGAAGAAAAAAATGATACAATGTAGTTTAATAATGTATTTGCTACATTTATGTTCAAATTTTACAGATTACAGATAAAAATATTTCTAATGTCTAAATATAAAAAATGGATCTCGGTATCGGCGCCTTTGCTGTTTCGATATTTACAAAACCTTCTGCTTGTCCTCCGACTTGACCACCTACGGTTCCTTTTATACTTCCGATTTTAATATTCATGGGATCAAGTTTAGCTGAAGCTTGCCCTTTACCTTGCACACGAATATCTCTCTAGAAGTGGAAAATATAGTATTATGTAGATTATATAAAAAATTACAGTGTTTATTAATTACTTCGCAGTCATGTTTAGAGACATAAATATATTACGACGATAATTGTCTTCTTGAGTTATTAAAACTTGAGTATAATAAACTATTTTATAATATTTCATTCAACACAAAGTGTTTTAGATCACTTCTTAGGAAAAATAATAGTTCCTGAGAAGTGAAGCATTAAACAATTTAATATTTCTCTTTTAAAGAAGCTATGTTTTAGATAAATTTGTCAAGTTGACAATATTTTGTTATTTTTGTTTTATTATAAAACTACTAACACATAGAAAGACTTACAATACATCATACCTCATCATACATACATCAACCAATGCAATAAAATATTGAAGCACCCGATAGAACGTGTTTAGAACATATTTAACTTATCTATAAATCTGATGCAGTTTTATAATACGAGTATCTAGGCCTATTTTTACAATTTCTGTATCTTATGATCGTAAATTTGACAAACGGTGTATTTATTTCCTACATCAACTATAAATCAAAGTTTTAATCCAACGTCCATTCTATCTGAATTATCTGGTTACCCAATCCAAATTAAATAGAATAACTACGAAGACCAAAGACCATATAGACCAGTTGTCGAAGCCTAAAAATCGGTTTATCGCGATTTTCTGCGAAACTACAAGTGATATGAAAAAAAGTTGTAGGTAACAAAAAGATCTAAAACTTCTGTATTTAAACTTTTTTCACATAACCTCAAAATTTTTGTGGAAAATTAAACAAACTAAGTTTTTAATTTTTTATTTTTATCTTTTACAAAAATTTTTTTTTTTACGAAATTTGGTGAAAACTTGCCTTAGTATGTACCAAACATACTCTAATTTTTTGGAATTGAAAAATTTATTTTTTTACCTGATATTGATTTAATATCGAAAAAGCACCCTAATTTTCAATCGAAAATTCATGCCTTAAAATATCAGCTTTTTTAAAAAAGTCGGTGGGCTTTTTGTTCGTTAAAATCTCTACTTTCCGATAATGTAAAAAAAATATACATTACTATGGGAAATGTTCTTAAAAAACGCAAAAAACGAAGAAAACTCGAATCGAAATTTTTTTTTTCATCATTATGTACAATTTTGAGATGTTTATTAAAATTTAAACTGTAATTACTCATGTTGCGTAAGATTTCATGGTACATTGACAAATAAAAAAATTATAAATTGAAATATCCTACTAATATTAACAAACAATTAAGTTAATAATGTTTATATTTGATAAGACATCTACAATATTATAAGGGAGTTGTAGAATTTTCTTTTAATTAAATGAGTACATACTTATTTATTGCAAAACTATCGTAAATTCATTATTAGATGCTAAAAATTTGTCAAGTTTGGTCACGGCTCAGAAAAATGCTCTAATGTGAAGGAAAAAGCCTAGGAAGATATTAATGATAATGATTCTAATGAAATTGTGGATGAGGAAGTAACGCAGACAGGAAACAATATTGGAGATGAAGACGGTGATGGTCTTTAAGATTTCTAAGATCTTCTAGAATCAGAAGGCGACGAAGGAATGCCATCAAAGAGGCAAAAATGAATGCCCTAAAAATATTATGATAAATATATACATCATAAATATATATATTGTAAGATTGCCCATAACAAAAATGTAATTAAACATTAATAAACCAGCTTTTTAATTGTAAAAAAAAATCGTATAGCAGTCACATTTTTTTGATGAAATTCCCTTTAAATCCTACCTTGAATATTTTTAACAGCTATTTTCACATGTCTTTTTGAAAATCGTAATGTTTTGTGGATTTATAATTTTTTTGTTTATCAATGTATTATGAAATCTTAAGCTACATGACTCATTACGTATTAATTATAAGAAATATCTCAAAATTGTACATAATGATGGAAAAAATTTTTTTCGATTTGAGTTTTTTTTAGTTTTTTGCGTTTTTTGAAAACATTTGCCATAGTAATGTATATTTTTTTACACTATTGGAAAGTAGAGATTTCAACAAACAAAAAGCCCACCGATTTTTTTAAAAAAGCTGATATTTTGACGTGTGAATTTTCGATTGAAAATTAAAGTGCTTTTTCGATATTAAATCAATATCAGGTAAACAAATAAATTTTTCTATTATAAAACATTATAGTGTGTTTGGTACATACTAAGGAAAGTTTTTACCAAATTTCGTAAACAAAAAAATATTTGTAAAAGATAAAAATAAAGAACCAAAAACTTAATTTTTTGAATTTTCTACAAAAATTTTAAGGTTATGTGAAAAAAGTGTAAATACAAAAGTTGTAGATCCTTTTGTTATATACAACTTTGCCATTTAACTTTTTTGCATATCACTTGTAGTTTCGCCGAAAATCTCGATAAACCGATTTTTACCCTTAAAAACTCACCCTCTCTCACTTCCCGAACTCAAATAGAGTGGAATTTATTTTTTTTTTCATTTTTAGCATGTTCTCTTTCTTTTCTAATAGGTTTCATTATACAATAATTTTTTTTGGTTTCAAAAATTATCGACCCTGGTCTAATACCGTTTCAAGCTTCTAAGAGTTTTTTTAGAGTTATCCCACAAAAATACGTCTAGAAGACGAAATCATTTCAAGTGTGGGTTCTCAACCAGTTTTATGTCAATAAACATACTCTGCTTTATTGTAGATGTCACGAAAGAACATATTTAAACCGAAAAGAATTCTGCTTGGTTCGTTATTCGTAAAGATATAAACACACTAGACGTTCCAAAAGAAAATTCTGGCTATAGTTATAAATGCACTTCAAATATACCTAGAGCCCCAGAATCCCAAAATTACAAAATTTACTAGTACATAAACAATCACAAAAAATGTGACGTTTAAAATCAGACACGTTATATTGTACTTATAACACGATGCTTAAATCAACGATTACATATTCATCGGTAGTATCGTGACCAAAAGTGTACCAAAAAAGTGCCATACTTAAAATTAGTAGGGTTCAAAGACGTGCTTACCTAAAAATCACAGACTTTGAGACGCACACGAACAACAGCTATAGAGACCTTACTGGACTTCCTTTCTTTGCACATCGTTCTGAGGGGTAAGGCAAAAATAAGATATGAACTGCGAGTAAGCCTAAGCAATGTAATGGTAAGATCAGGATAGAGCTACATTATAAATCAAATCACGAATACCGAAAAGATAACAATGTTTTATCATATATATATTCCTAGACATAGGACTAAATTACCTTATCAAGTAAACATCTGTTCACGAGAGTAATGGATCAGAATAAACATTCAATTCAGGCTGCGGGCTTGTACCTGGTATATAAATTGGCCTAAAGCTACAAAAGGAACGGGTGAAGGAATCTCGCTAGTGAAAGGAATCTACTAGTGGAAATGTAAAACTTTATATTTCACTAGGAGAATATATAATATGTGTAAATCCGTAAAATAGTTTCGAAACACAATTCAGATTTCTGCCTTAATATGAGCCTTCTAAAAATTGCAAGGCAAAACAGACGTTGATAAAGATGTTAATAGAGACATGGGGAATCAAAATTTGCATACCACGATATGTCTCCTTAACTAAGCAGAAATCCTTAGCGAATTGGTTTCTTGTACTCATACAGAGTAGATCCGAATAAAATGAAAAAGACAGTCAAGATTTGATTTCACGTACAAAGTGTCTATGTATCTGTTTATACGTATTTCGCCCTAATAGGGCTCATCAAAACAGATATTCATAGGCTTTCTCAACGTGAAAAATAAATCTTTAGACCCCTTGTTCTAAAGATAAACGTTATTATTTTATTAATATAATAATATTTTATATATTTTTAATTTTAATTGTATTATTTCAATAAAATCTGAATGAACTACAGTAGGGCTAGGCAGTGTTAACGATTAAGTATATTATGAAAATTGACAAAATCTACAAGACGTATAATTTCAAAAAAAAATATAGTGTATTCGCTCCGTACGTGACCATGGTAGGGGTACTTTGAAACTGTTTTTAAATATATACTCTTTCAGGTGAAAAACTTGATTTGCCAGTACTAGATTTTTCCCTTTCTTTTCCGTTTGTGGTTGAAAAGATATATTATGATGAATTTTGAGAAACCCTGTTTTTGATACTACATGTATTTTGTACATAAACTGAAAAAATATAATTAAAAAGTTTTTTATTAATAATTGTCAATTTCGCATGAATTTAACAATGTCAAACATATGTCATATGTTTAACCTGAAAATTGGTAGGTCCAAAACTGTCAGATGAAGGCGGTAGGTGTCGCGTCAGTCACGCACGGAGCGAATATACGCTACAGAAAAGAGGAATAGCTTATCTAAATACTTAGGAATAGAGAGTATAAACAGAATTTTTAAATGAGATACAAAGTTTATTTTATAAAAATGAAACAAGAAAATACCACAAATCTTTAAATAGTAGCCATCAAGAATTTAAGCCAAGAATAAAAACTTGTGTAGAGATATTAACAATAAAATTCTATAGGATGCAAACTCAGTTGTAAATAGATGGATACAACATTTCACTGATCACCTTAACCTAGACTATGTTGAAGAAGGTAACAACATAGAAAACCAGCCAAATATACCTCAATAGCTTAACATTAAAACACAAACAAAAAAATAAGTGTCCAATGTCATTAAAAAACTTTAAAAAAGCCCCAGAAATTAAAGGAATCTGCTCTGAAATGTATAAGGAAGATGATGACTATCTTTTGGCAGTAATCCGTAAACTGATAGGACTTATATGGCAGAACTAATTGATGCCAGAGGAATAGAAATAGAATAAAGGGAATTTTGTGTCCGCTGTGTAAAAAGGGTAATAAACTTCTTTGAAATTATTATGAAACATACTTTTTGAGAGACTTAAACTCTTTATAAAGGATACTATTGGACATTACCAATACGGAGTCACTGCTGGAAAGTCAACTATACATTAAATTCAAGCACATAGGCAGTTTTTAGAAAAGTCACTAGAATATAACATAGAAACACACCATCTCTTCATTGACTTCAAAGCAGCCTATGCCAGTGTTAAAAGAACTGCACAGTATCATACAATGTTAGACTTTGGGGTCCCAACTAACTTTGTAAAATTTACAAAACTTACAATGCAAAACGTCAGCTCGTGAGTTAGAATTTAAGCAGAAAACTCTACGTTCTGTAATATAAATAATGGTCTAAGAGAGAGAGAGAGAGAGAGAGAGAGAGAGAGAGAGAGAGAGAGAGAGAGAGAGAGAGAGAGAGAGAGAGAGAGAGAGAGAGAGAGAGAGAGAGAGAGAGAGAGAGGACCACATTGATCCATCTTATTATATTCACAGCAGCTCGAAATATAAATAGGTTGACGTTAGTCCAGTCCATTTCCTTAGATTGGCCAGCGAGGATTATACGTCTACGTCCAGGGTCTGTCGAGTTTTCACTCTTGCCTCGTAGAATGAACTGTAAAAGGTGGTATTTACTATTACGCATATTGTGGCCAAAGTAAGCCAATGTTCTAACCTTTAAGGCGTTAAAAAATTAATTAAAATCCTTTGTAAAAGGTATATATTTAAAAACCCAAACAGGCTGTGTTAGACAAAAACTAAAACGTCCTAACTTGTCAACATTGTCATTTCAATCAGTTGCTTCCATAAAGTCCTCGTAGACAAACCGTCTCAGGACTTGCAACTTCAACGTGGAGTCATATGTCGCCATGTTACCTAATCCAACGGTAACTTTAACATCCTAATTATTTATAAGATATAATGTAAAACAAATGTAACTAATTATTTGTTAACGTGTTTTTACCCATATATTTAGTGGCTACATTCATGTACTCCTAGTAAGTATTAACCACACTTTACATTAACCTTGGTCAAAATTTAAACTTCATATTCTTTTTAATTAAGTGGTTACATATTTTCTAGGACACCGATGATGGAATGATGGATTCCGAAAACGTTTTGTCTAACACAGCCCTTTTGGGTTTTTAAATATATACCTTTTACAAAGGATTTTAATTAATTTTTTAATATATGGTATACAGCCAAATACAGGAACGTAGATTCCGTGTGGTTTTTAAGGCGTTACTTATTTTTTTTTTTGTATTTTCTTAGCCTGTAAAGAATTGTTATGTTAGTTGTGATGTATATAAAACCCGTAACATACGTCGGTAGCACCACATTTCAAATGCCTCTAATCGTGTTGTGGCATCTTCTGTAAGACTTCTGCTTTCTACTTCGTAGAGATATACACTAAAGACCTAAAATCTAAGAATTCTTATGCGTATATTGATAACCAAAGATAAGAGGCATAAAATCTTCCTAAGACCGTTAAAAGAGCTTCTGGCGTTTTCAGTATATTATGAGTTTTTATTTCGTAGATATTGTCCCAGATATCCCTTATTTTGCAGACCAAATAGCACATTTTCTCCACTCTTTTTAACAGTTTATTAGTTAGGATGCTAGATAATGAATACACAAAAATATTTACATTCTCAAACCCAGAGACAGATTTACAAAGGACTGTCAAGCAATTAGCACTGTTGATTGTAAAGAATATTGACAAGAACTTGAGATTTGGTGAGCTTTAGTGGTAAACTGTAAATTTTTAGTATTAAAGTATTAAATATACTATAAAAGTATTAAAAATTCAAAACAATCAAAATGGCACCACCTCGTAGATTAGTAGACAAATGTGAAGCAATTTTAATATTTAGCGAAGCAGGCCGTAACTACCATGAAGCTGTGAGAATATTTAATGAACGTTTTCCGAATCGTCCAATTGATCGACATTACTATAGACTACTTGTCACCAAATTTTGTGAAACTGGTTCTGTCGGAAAGAAGAAACGGGATGGTAGAAAAGATTTCTGAGGAAAAGCAAGTAGATATTTTGTCTCAATTTGTAGTAAATCCATCCAGTTCAACTAGAAATGTTGCTCGCGAATGCGAAGTAAGTCACAGGACTGTCTTAAACATTTTAAAAAAGCAAAAATTTCATCCCTATAAGATGAAAATGGTACACGAATTGACAGAGGATGATCCAGATCGACTACTGCAATATTGTGAAACTATGGATAATAACATTTCACAAGATCCAAGTTATTTAAGACATTTATTTTTTCGATGAAGCTACATTCTATTTAAATTGTCATGTACATCGACAAAATGTAAGATATTGACATATGATAAGACTGACGAAAACCCTCGATTGTTTCGAGAGTGTCATACTCAATTTCCCACTAAATTAAATGTTTGGGCAGGTATACTAGGGGATTACATTATAGGCCCTTTTTTTTATCGAAGGCAATTTAACGGGGGAAAGCTATCTTAATCTATTAAAAACACAAATAATTCCTGCAATTCATGATGTGCTTAGAAACAATCGGCGTTCGAAATTTTTTAAATAATTTATATCTGAGAAGATGGATTGAACGTCGTGGATTCATTGAATGGCCACCAAGATCACCAGATCTTATTCCTCTAGATTTTTACCTATGGGGTTACCTTAAATCCAAACTGTATGGGAGCCAGTTGACGACAGTTGATGAACTCCGTCAAAGAATAATCGAAGAATGTGATAGGATTGATATGCAGACCCTACAAAGGGTAAGGGAGGCAACGAAACAAGGAATCTACTTCTGCCAGGAAGTAAATGGAAAACATTTCGAGTATCTCCCGCAGTAATTTAAGTTTTCTTTAGGGTAATTTGCCAGTTCCTTTAATTTTAAAGATGTAATTTAATACATTATTTTTTGTATATTTTATTTTAAATAAAACCATTATGCCATACAAAATTTCATACTTATACATTTTTTAATTCTTCTTTTCAAACCCTTTCCAACAAACTATCGCACGACCCCCATTGCTATTTAAAAAATCTGAGGGGGTAGCTATCAAGTGAAGGGGATGAAAGGGGTGGCAATTTTTTTTATGTTATAAAATACTTCTATTAAAATAAAAATTGACGGGTCCGAGCGTTTTTTATCTTTGTCTTAAATAACGGAGTTCACTAGTAAGACTTAATATCCACACTGTATATATATATATATATATATATATATATATATATATATATATATATATATTAAACCTAAATATAAGAATAATAATATTAAAAAAATTAATACTAAACTCAACAGGCTTATGGGTTTAACCGCGTCGATTATCGCTACGCCGAACTTTCGACATTCTGTTTGATGTCTTGTTCAGGGCTTCCGATTCAGATCATCTACTACTGAAACACTATTCCGTGGAAGATTCAAGTCAAATGGATTTCTTGTACTCTGCATAGTACCATGAGAAAAATAACATTATAATCGTATACTTTTTCCATCGTCAATTTGCCAAGCGTCGGCTTTTGAGATTCTTTGATGCCAATGCCGACCATTGGCGTGGAAATTAAGAAAAGGGATCAGTTATCAAACGCATATTTCAAGAAAAATCATATAATTTTTATTAATTTTTACATAATTATATTCAGGAAAATTTCTCAATTTTTGGGCAGAAATTGTTTAAACAATTTTTTAAACAAATTCAAAATATCACCTTTTGTGCTCCAAAAAATATTTTTTAGGTTTTTGGGTGACTCTAAATAAGATCTATGTCATTTTTCTCAAAAGTTAATAGTTTTGGAGATATAGGCGATTTAAAATCCGAAAAATGCGATACCTAATATGCATTTTCGAGGCTTGAAAAATATGTAAATGACTATTTTTGAGATTCAAGAGTATCTAAACTAAAGTATCAACATTGATTTTGGTGAGAAATCGGAGCAATATTTTCCGTAGCAAAAAAAGGTGATCTTTTGAATTTGAATTGTTTCCGGCAAAAATGTCCGGCACCCTTCAACCTTCGATTTGTTTAAACGGGGCATTTTTGAATAGGACTCTTCAAAGGACAGAATCAGTTTTTTTTTCAAATGGGAGCGGGCTCACAACATCGAATAAATAACAAATTAGTTCTTTCAAATTAAAGCTTGTTAATTTTAGTGATTTATAAGAATATTGGACTTATTATTTAGTTTTTACATAAACCATAATATTTTTTTACAATTATCTGTAAATAATGGCTCATTCTGTCAGAAAATTTTAAAAGATTGTCTATCCAGCAATTAAGATAGTCAACTGAAATTTAATTTTTAAACACGGCCTACTGTTAATGCACAAACAGGGTGAATCTTCAATATTTTGCTTCGAGTTAGAGATATCTGAAAAAGTTATTTGGAAAAGATGTTCCAAATATTATTATAACCCCACATAACAAAGTTTTATGTCAAAATTCGCACTTTTACTTTTTTCATTAATTGAAGAGCTTATTTCCAAAGTGTCTTAAATCCAAAATTTCGATTTTTTTAATTTTCTTATAGATTTCTTCAAGTCTAGAATAAAGTTATATGTACCAAAACAACTTCTTATTTACCATTTAAAAGTACATATGAAAATTGTAAAATTGTATAATTTGTATGTTAAATTTGTATGAAAATCTGTAATTTCATGGATTTCATTATATGGATTTAAGACACTTTGGAAATAAGCTCTTCAATTGTAGTCAGGATTCTAAAACGGACAGTTGGCTGTCCCGAGATGCATCTTTAGACAGCCAATTGTAGATTTAGGATCGAGATTACAAATAATACTGAAAAACTAAAATACTACTACTGTTTGTGGATTCGCAGTAAGCCGCGTTTAAAATTAAAATTTCAGATGACTATCTTAAAAAAATGTGCACTATCAACATGTATGACTGTGCAAAATGTCAAATCTGTATGTATTTTAGTAGCTGATATATAGAGGTGTCTTCATCTTAAATGCGACATACTGTATAATAATGAATACTAGTGTTCAAGATGCATCGCGATAGCTGTAAAGAAATTAATTAGAAGGACTGAAAAGAATCGTCAGAGTCTTCTGAAGTCGAATCATTCCCAGGTTGGATAACTATTGGTGCTATTGCCGGTAAAACAGGATATTCGTTTTCTATTTTTACAACATGAGCTTCGCAATTTTTCCACACATCGCTATTAATGCCACTAATTATTTCTCGAATATTCTCAATGGCCATTCCGCTTAATGTTGGTGACTGATTATATTTTCGCAATCGTTTTTTTACGGTACCCCAAACCATTTCAATTGGATTAAAAATGCAATAGTATGAGGGTAATCGCAAAAGAGTATGGCCGTGCCTGCTACAAATGGTGTCAATAACGTATTCGTTTTTAAAATTCCGACTTTTGATCATTCTAATTAATTCTTTCTTTACTGGAATCTTTTTAGGAACAGTGATGTTTTAAGTTGCATAAATTTTAAAATTTCGTCCTTGTTCGTGTTATTATTAGGTATTTTATTTAATATGCGGGAATGATCCGATGCATTATCCATAACAATCACTGAATTCGGCGGAATATATAATTATATTCAGGGAAATCTCTTAATTTTTCACGAATCAGTTCTAAAGTAGGCACTCTATTTTCTTTGTAAAAATTGTAAACTGTTCGCTGAATAACGTCTTTTGCAGCAGTGTCAATCCTACCCAATTTTTTATTTGGTCGCTTTCGTTTTAAGGATTGATCTGTAACTGTGCCTAATTTAATAATTGTATATATCGTCTTATACCCGATTTTTTTAATACATGAATTCTCGAAACAATTGCATTATCAATTGTAAACTGTTCGCTGAATAACGTCTTTTGCAGCAGTGTCAATCCTACCCAATTTTTTATTTGGTCGCTTTAGTTTTAAGGAATGATCTGTAACTGTGCCTAATTTAATAATTGTATATATTGTCTTATACCCGATTTTTTTAATACATGAATTCTCGAAACAATTGCATTATCAGCCATCCCAATATTTTCTTTTTTCAAACACTCATACATATTTAAAACTACGTGCAAATCTTTATTTTTTAATTCGGAGCTGTCATTAACATAATTGTCATTATTTATTGATGACAGAGAAGTTAATGCATCTTAAAAAATGCCATCCTAGAAAAATATATTACTTATAACTTATATTACTTATACCTTATAATAAGCCTCCGCCTCTGCAAAAGGAAATATTTTAGGGTGTCACATAGCCAGACAAACAGGTGTTCATTAGAATTTACGGCTTTGCGATTCGCTGTTGCCATAATGCATGAGTTTAAAATTAGTGAATATAACCTTAATACCATTATTAATATATCTGCAATTTTTCATGTTTCCAGGTAAGGTATAAAATCAATGAAATTTGGAAAAAAATAATACAATTCTTGAAACCGTTTTTGAGAACTTGGATTCTTAAAAGTTGTCTGATTTCTTAAAAGTCGATCATTATATCTATAAAAGTATTACCGCTAAATTCACCAACAGGGCAACGTCGAACGTTCAAATTCTCTCCAGACTACAATGTTGCCAATATTCGAAAATTACTTAGAATATAAGTAATATATACAAAGTTCACGGTTGCTTTAATTCATTAGTGAAGAGTCCATGGAAATATTAGTACCTAGTTAATTAATTTATATATATATATATATATATATATATATATATATATATATATATATATATTTTGAAAATATGTTCATATTATTTTTTAAGAGTGTCGTTCGTTGACTAGCAATTGAATAATAACGAATAGAGAATAGAGAATATTTTTTAAATATAACCTTAGGAATTTTAGGAAATATGTCTGACAACCTTGATTTGAAAGGCGGTCTCTTTGATACCAGAATGAGGCATGTTTATGTTGGAAAATTATTAGTGGATGTACTATACATAAAAATTAAATAAAAGAACAAAACCAGAAAAAAAAAATACTTAATAAATTATTTAAAGCTTTGGAAGGTATGTATTGAATCTGCGAAAATATACAAAACATGTACTCATTAACTTACCAAATGAGGAGGAAGAAGCACGAACGGTTCATAAAGTGGTATGTAGTGAGCAGTGCTTAGCGCTATAACAGCTAAAGCAAAGATGGTAAACCGGAACATGCTGAAGATATCTGGATATTAATTTTCAAATAAAGAATTCCATCATGAAAATATTTTTATATTTAAGTTGATGTGCAAGTAGGTACATAGTAGGCACATTTAATTATGATATGTATTGTTTTATGTAGACTAAAATAAAAAAATAATTAACAACTTATTTATTATCAAATATCTTGATGGGAAATTCGTTATTAACAATCACGCTTTATTCGATATTTGATTGTTTTATTGGAAACCGTTTTTTAAATGCAATCATTTTTTTAAATTAAAAGTTACAGAAAAATGAATCCGCAGATAATGATAATTAACTACAAATCTACTTAAAGTACTAATTTTAAGCCGATTATTATATTTTGATTAAAATTAAAATTTTTAATATATCACGCCTCTTTGGCACAAGAAAGTAAGAAAGTTCATAGGTAGCAGAATTACTGAGCGCGGAAGATTATTTTCAAAATTTATATAGAAAATAAAATATGAAAAATTTATATATTAGGTTAAGAGTTAAAATGGATTAAAATTACGGAGTCATCTGATTATATTTGTTAAAAGTGGAATAAATAAGAACATTTTTACCTGCTTTATAGTTCTTCTTCTTCTTCCTTCTTGTATGTATGTTTTAAACCCCATTTCTTCTTCAATATTAGCCTCCTTAATTGTTTAAATTATCGCACCATCTTTTTCTTGGTCTGTCAATACTTCGTCCATTTGGTGACTTATCTCGTGCTATTTGTACTATCCGATCCTCTGCCATTTTGCTAATGTGTTCGTTCCACTCTTCTTTCTGTTTTGTCACCCATCCATTTATGTCTTCTATATTGCATGCCCTTCTTATATTTTTGTTTCTCTCCCTATCCAACAGACCTATGTTAATATAGGTCTAATTGCTGCTTTATAGATTTTTGTTTTTGTGTCTTGTCTCAGGTGTTTGTTCTTTCAGATTGTGTCATTAAGAGATCCCGCCGCTTAACTTGCTTTTAAGCTTTGTTGTCATACTTCTTCTTCAATATCTCTGTAACTAGTTATATGTATTCCCTGATATTGTGAATCATTCAATTCCCTGTTTATACGTATTTCGCTTTAATAAAGCTCATCAGAACAGTTATTCATAGGCGTTCTTAACGTGAAAAATAGATCTTTTCTGTCTTTGGGAAGCAACGATAAAATGGCTTCGAAACGGACGCAATAGCGACATCTGATATTAAATCCGTAAAATAGTTTCGAAACACAATTCAGATTTCTGCTTTAATCTGAACCTTCTATAAATGCAAGGTATAACAGACGTTGATAAAGATGTTAATAGAGACATGGGGAATCTAAAATTTGCATTCCACGACATGTCTCCTCAACTAAGCAGAAATCGTTAGCGAATTGGTTTCTTGTACTCATACAGAGCAGATCCGAATAAAATGAAAAAGACAGTAAAGATTCCATTTCACGTACAAATCGTCTATGTATCTGTTTATACGTATTTCGCTTTAATAAAGCTCATCAGAACAGTTATTCATAGGCGTTCTCAACGTGAAAAATAGATCTTTTCTGTCTTTGGGAAGCAACGATAAAATGGCTTCGAAACGGACGCAATAGCGACATCTGATATTAAATCCGTAAAATAGTTTCGAATTAACATCTTTATCAACGTCTGTTATACCTTGCATTTATAGAAGGTTCAGATTAAAGCAGAAATCTGAATTGTGTTTCGAAACTATTTTACGGATTTAATATCAGATGTCGCTATTGCGTCCATTTCGAAGCCATTTTATCGTTGCAGTAGTACTTTTTTTAAATTATCTTTATTATATCTTTTATGAAACACACATATATATCTAACCTAGCCAATGTAAATTTAAAATAAACTATCTTTAAATTGAAATTCTTATGAAACTAATTAAATTCTATAAACAATGTAAAATTTAAACAAACTATCTTCAAAATTAAAATTGTTATGACACTAACTAAATTATATTAACAAAATTTTGTACCTTTTTTGTCACTGAATGCCTAAATGAACTGTTTTCCACTATATAGATTATAATCACCACTCAAATGTCTTCTTCTCAGCTTCGGTTATCCTTGTTTTTGTGAAATTACTTTTTCCAATTATCAGCTTCCACCAATTTAAGATATTTTTCTTCACAGCATTTATAAACCACCAAGCAAACCAGCAAACAGCATTTATATTTATTCTTCTTTTCTATATACCAATATCCAATCACCAAAAATATTACTTAATTTTAATATTCAATTAATACTTCTTCCATTATCATCATTTATACATAACATAATATTTAATCTTCCATAATATTTTCTTTATACTGTGTCTTGATCTTGATTTAACTCACTATATTGAACAATTGTAACTGATTGACTGCCTCTAACTAATTTTCATACTAAAACTGGCCATCATAGTAACTGTAATTCATAACTGATTGACTAACTGAATGGACTTTCTTACTAAACTGCCCTCTTGAATCCAAATCACGGGTATTTATATCTTTTCAATCTTCCAGAACCATCTGGTAAGAAATCATGTTCGATTTATTCCATTAAACACATGTCTGAATTTTCTGGAAACAGTATATGTTCGATCCACAGACATAACCATCATTCCCGAATGTTCGACCGTAAACAAAGGTCAAATTCTCTATTCTGGAGAATTTGTTAATTTTCTATTGATAATTTTGTTGACATTTAGGCTTTTCAGATCAGAATAAACACTTAAATCAGTAAATATATATAAATTAAACATTTTAAACTAACATTATTGTTATAACCCCACTTTATATTCCTAATTATTTAAAATGTCACTTGGAGAGTATGTATATCTGTCTGTCATTCACATGTATAGTTGGTTGCCTAGTCACATGGCTCACCGTAATATATCTACCACATTATAATTACTAAAATACAACTTTTTACAATTATTATATGCTAATTTCTTAAAAATGCCCTCACATAAATAATTTTTATTAAATTCTCTAGTATATAACTTCTTAAAATAACCAAATACTTGTTATATCTAATATTATCTAGTATATAACTTATAAATTATTTTCTTTAAACATTTTTATTTCTCCCATATCATATCAATATATATATATATATATATATATATATATATATATATATATATATATATATATATATATATATATATATATATATGTATTAAATAACTAACATCTGGTTTCATACCAGCTCATTGACTGAATATATTTTCTTTATTTCTGCCGCTGTCTACTTATCGCGTGAGAATCCTGCAGTATTTACTGCCTCATTCCAAAATATATTTTCCAATCTTCCATCGAACAGTAAACATTTGGTTTTTTCAATAATTGTGCGATTTAATATTTTACACATTCCATTTTTCTGTGGTGTGTATTTTGTTATTTGATGAAAACTGCATTTTATATCAAGAAATTTTTAAGCTAAAATATCACTAGTAAGTATTTTCATATTTGAAGTTAAATGTGTCGATAGCAATTAAAGTAAATTGTATACTAACGCTTAATCAAGCCATTAAGAGCGATGCTGGGAATATTTATATTTATAATTGCCAGAGTAGTCGGTGCGTCTTGATTTGGTTTGAGTCTTCTTACAAACTCTCTCTGATGACGGGTAGACCCAGAAACACGTGTTAGGGAGTGGTAAGAGACTCAAATTAAATCGAAACCATTTTCATATATTTTCATATTTATCTAATTTTCAACAAGGCTTCTATTCTAAATCCTTTAAAACAAGTTATCACCTGAACTTGGGGACCATAGTGGGCTGAAAGTGTATCACCTTATACATTGTCGAACTTTTATAACTTAATTAAAATAAAAATAAGTATAATGTAAATATACGGAACTTTGTCATCTAAAGTCCGTCATTAATTTTTTAAAATAATAAAATTTTTGCATATAATCCAAGTAAATATACAGTATTAACTGGTGCACTTCTAACCTAACATAATTTTTTTTTCTATACTCTATATATATATATATATATATATATATATATATATATATAAAGCATATATGTCTATTATCATCCATAGTGTCATGTGTTATGTCGTATGTCGCTATACATTCGTTAATACCAAAGACGATGTGTAGTGCTCTTTAAATAATCTCTTTGTTTGCGTTTTCCATCTGAATATACTTTTTAGATTTTCCCCTTTTATTTGTTATGTCGAATTTAAAGATTTAACCAGTTGTTTATTTTGCACTTAGCCTGAGGCTCTCTGTAAGTCAATAAATCAAAATTTATTTTTTTGACAAATCTATTTTTATTCATAGTGCTTTATGATATCTCGTATGTCGCTATACTTTCATTATTATTGAAGATACTGTGTAGTGCCCTTTTAGTAGTTGCCTTGTTTGTTTTGTCTATATAAACATATTTGTTATTTCCGCCCCTTTCATTTGATATGTCGCATGTTAGGACTCGATCAGTGGTTTGTTTTGTATACAGCTAGAGGCCTTCTTTAAGTTAATAAATCAAAATTTGTCTTTTAGTTAAACTATTTTTATCCATAGTGTCCTATGACATCTCATATGTAATTATATGTTCATTAATAATGAAGACACTGTGTAGTGCCCTTTTGGTAGTCACCTTTTTTGTTGTTTCTATCTGAATATATTCGTTATTTCCGTCCCTTTCATTTGCTGTGTTGCATGTTAGGATTCGACCAGTTGTTTATTTTGTATTCAGCCAGAGGCCTTCTTCAAGTAAATAAATCAAAATTTGTCTTTTAGTTAAATTATTTTTATTCATAGTGCCCTATGACATCTCGTATGTAACTATATGTTCATTAATAATGAAGACACTGTGTAGTGCCCAAGTACATACGAAATGAAGTAGAAACGGTATACCAGCGTTTTTACAGGTACAGCTTTAACTTTGATAAAATAAAGGCAGATATCGAGCACAGTTTTATTAATTAAATCTTGACCAAGTACTTTCGCTCACTAGAGCATGTTCAGGGGCATCTGAAATAAGCCAAGAAACGTTTTTTTTAAATGAAGAAATTGATTAACCTCGATAAAAACTCGAAGTTAATGGATGATAAAAGTTTTTTGTGATTAACGTTTTAGACGTACTTCGTCAATTTTGGGCTATACAACAATTGCAGAATGTCATAAACATAAAATTAAGCATAAAAAATATTTGAATCATCAATTTGTAGATTGAATTAGCAATAAATCGACCGTATTGTTTCAAGAACAAAATATGACTGAAATGTCAAATGTTGGTAATTCAGATTTCCTTCCTAGGTGGCGTCGTTTCCTTACTTTACAAACAGTACGACCTGTCATCATACCCTTTTATATAGAGAGATAATAGAATTTATTATTAAATACAGCCATTCATTTTGATTGATTTTCTCTTCATAAGTTATTTTCTATTTATTTTTTTTATTTCAGCCTGATTTGATCTTACTTGTTGTATTTTTATGCACCTTTACTAAGTGATATGAAGTATTGTGCAAATTGTGCACTATCCACATTATCCACTCTATTTTGTTTGATGGGTTTGACATTCGTTTGACTGATGCAAAAGTAGCGATAATGGATGGAAAGAAAAAAGACGAATTGATAAAAATGATATGTGAAACTACAGATAAAAAAGAAAAAGGGTTAAAAAAAGTAGAACTAATGGATGTCGCCGCCATATTATTGAGCGTGGCTTGTGATGTGCGGTTGGAGTGGTGGCGACAACTATTAAAAATTGTTGATGTCGACTTTTTTTTATTACTGAAAGTATTAGCGAACTTGAAATATTTTAGAGAATTAAATCAGCTACAGATAGATTTAAAATCCGATTGAGATAAACTCAATGTGAAATATATGTGAAATACTCTAAATATAATGCACAATATTATGATCGAACAAGTCAGGAAAAACTTACCTCCTCAGAGCCTTCTTTCAGTGCGTCACAGTTTTTCGTTTTCTTTCTAACGCATTTAGTTGGACATCTCGGAAAAAGCGGTAGTTTCACACAAAAATATTGCTGCGTTACATACATAAGCGGTCTATTCCTAACCTTAACGTTTGATTCATTGATATTTAAAATCCTCCCTTTCTAAAGCCAATCAATTCCGCAAAATAGGAACATTTATGTCGTAAATCTTCATCCACGTTGGCGATCCTTTCGAAGTGTAAAAGAGTATAGTGCTCGTTGTCTTTAGGGCCAATATATGACATTTCACAGCGCTATGCAATATTTTGTGTTTTGCATTATTTATTTTTTTATTAAAATATTTTAGAAATGCCAAGATAGATACAGAAAAGCACAAGTAACTTAACTATTTTAAATTAGAAAATGAAGCTGGACAAATTTTATTACCAATTTCTGCTGTTAGTGAAGTAAGTTTAAAATTATAGTGAAAATAAACTTGTTTTACCTAGTGTTCAGCGTGTAACTGAGCCTTTAGGAATTTCTTTGCCAACTATAAGACGATTGGCAAGTGAAGGTATCCAAAAGATTCTGATTCGTAAACTAGTTCGTAAGGTTTTATTACGCAATTTGCAATTTAGTTAAATTTTGCAATGGATTGTATATTTAATTATCTTTTATTTTGTGACTCTGTGATATTGACGAATTATGTAATTTAAAAAAAATTTAATGGTTATTGTTATTTTTTTTACTTTTTGTAAGCTTTGTTTATAAAATTGTACAATTTTCAGTGACAATAAAGCATATTTCTATTTCTATTCTATTCTATGATTATTCCATCACAGTAAGCGAATCAATAGCCATTAGTCTTGAACCCAAATTGTTAATAAATAAATGAATTAAAATAAATATTAAATCTAATCGAATCTAATCGAATCGTATATGGAATCTAATCGATTATCTAATAAAATAGAATCGATTATCGAATCAAATCAATTATTAAGTTACACCGATTCGATTCGGATTAAATCTAATCGAATCGAATATCAAATAGAATCGAAGCAATTATCGAATCCAGTCGACTATCTAATCGAATCAAAATACAATAAAATTGAATAAAATTAAATAAAATAAAGTACAATAAAATAAAATACAATCGAATCGAACCGATTATCAAATCGATCATCTAATAGAAATAGATCATTGAATCAAAATTGAATGAATTGATTTTCGAATCGACTATAAATAAACTAAAAAAGAATGAAATAAAATAAAGTAAATTAAAACCATCGCTTCTTGCTTAGACGATAAGAAACCTATGTTTCCTCCCCTGGGTGCCTTCCACTCCTGGAGTGCCACATCCCGTTTTTTTGTTTCAGATATATCATTAGTTGATATGCCGTGAAATCATTATTATATTATTTACGTAATAAAAATTTTTTTAAAAAATCTTTTTTTGTCTTTACAAAAAATGACAAATTTTTTATTTGTATAACTAGAGAATAAGCTAGCTATATTTGTATTATATTCGATTATGAACAAAAATATTGTTTACTATTTAATCTACCTTGCAATAAAACTACTAGTTTAATGCCATAAGCCTTTCACCAGTGGTTAAGTACGATCCTGGTATTTATCAAATTCGTCAGGAATTACACGGAATAATTCTCGAAACATGCAATACATTATACGAAGTTATAATTAATGACCCACTGAAAGAAGGCTCTGAGAAGAACCATAATCATAAAAATTAACTGAATTAGACAGAAGCTGAATCAATTCGCATCTACTTCTAAAGATCTATTTACTTTTGTACAAAAATATTTGCTTAATTTGTTGAGCAAAACATGCCGAAGAAATAGGAAGACAAAAATAAAATACAAATATTTAATAATATAATATTGAATATATTTCCTATTCTTTCGTTAAAATTTTATATTTTACAGTCATAAAATTTATTTGATAACGGAGAAAAGAATCTCTATGCCTTTGGTTTCTCGAATACTATAATACCTTCCCCTTTTCCTTGGGCCTTACCACCTATAGTTCCGTTTATTTTTCCGATTTTGAATGTAGTGGAATCGAGTTGAATGTCAGCTTCACCTCTTACGTGAACAGAAACATCTCTCTATAAATGGGAAAGATATTATTTAGAACAATACGGCAGCACCAACGAGCGGTAAAAATTACTCTTAATTTAAAACTGATAAAAGATTTTTGTACAATATTTTACATATTTATCATTTAATTTTGAAATCTTAAGTTAAATAACCATGTTGGTAGTGATCTTTACTAGTCCTTACTAACTAGCTAGGTGTGCTAATTTTTAAAATATAGTGTTTTTAAATTAATAAGTAATTAACTGTTAAACCATTATATCTATTGTTATATATTTTGATTTTTTTTATATTTTTGACAAAATAAAGTTATGATGTGTTGTTTGTTTGAATGATGACCAATGAGTATTTTTAATAATATAGGGTTTTTATCGCGGTTCTCAAAGAATTAGTTTGTAAGTACTTTTTTAAACTATCTTTATTATAACTATTATGAAACACACATATATATCTAACCTAGCCAATGTAAATTTAAAATAAACTATCTTTAAATTGATATTCTTATAAAACTAATTAAATTCTATACACAATGTAAAATTTAAACAAACTATCTTCAAAATTGAAATTGTTATGACATTAACTAAATTATATTAACAAAATTTTGTACCTTTCTTTCACTGAATGCCTAAATGAACTGTTTTCCACTATATAGATTCTAATCACCACTGAATGTCTTCGTACTTCGGTTATCCTTGTTTTTGTGAAATTACTTTTTCCAATTATCAGCTTCTACCAATTTAAGATATATTTTTCTTCACCAGCATTTATAAACCACCAAGCAAACCAGCAAACAGCATTTATATTTATTCTTCTTTTCAATATACCAATATCCAATTATTATAAGTTGATTTATACTAATCTCCAATCATAATATAATTTTAATTCCTTCCAATATCCTTCTAATATACTTTTTTAATCTTCAATAATTATTTGTGTATAATTATAAATGTGCATAATTTTTAATCTTCATTTAACTCACTATATTAAACAATTGGACTATTTGTAACTGATTGAATGTCTTGAAAATTCTGAACAATTGACTTTACTAACTAAATGAGTCTATCTTCTACTAACTTTCATAATAAACTGGCCTCATAGTAACTGTAACTCATAACTGATCGCTTCTAATCTAAATCACCGGGTATTTATATCTTTTTTTCTGTTCTAGAATCATCTGGCAATAAATCATGTTCCATTTGTTCTATTAAATACATGTCTGAATTTTCTGGAACAAACCATTTCGCAAACATGGCCATCTCCGGTGATCCAGAGAATTCCATTCTTTTCTATTAATAATTTTGTTGACATTTAGGCTTTTCAGATCAGAATAAACATTTAAATCATTAAATATATATAAATTAAACATTTTAAACTAACATTATTATTATAACCCCACTTTATATTCGTATTATGATTAATTTCTGTCTGTCAATTTACTGTATAGTTGGTTGCCTATGCACATGGCTCACTTAAATATATTTACAACATTAAAATACAACTTTTTACACTTATTATATGCTAATTTATTAAAAATGCCCTCACATAAATATATTTTTATTAAATTCTCTAGTATATAACTTCTTAAAATAACCAAATACTTGTTATATCTAAAATTATCTAGTATATAACTTATAAATTAATTTTTTAAACAATATCTTTCTTTCTCCTATATCATATCAATATATACATATATATATATATATATATATATATATATATATATATATATATATATATATATATATATATATATATATATAAAGTTAATTGTGTCGATAGCAATTAAAGTAAATTGTATACCCAAGCTTAATCAAGCCATTCAGAGCGATGCTGGGAATATTTATATTCCACTATGCATCAACAATTTACCCATATAAATTACCATCATTCTTGTACTCATTGCGTCGAGTAAGCACGATAAATATACGAAGACGGTTGCGTTTCGATTTAATTCAAGTCTCTTACCACTCCCTAACACGTGTTTCTGGATCTATCCGTCATCAGAGAGAGTTTGTAAGAAGACTCAAATTAATCAAAACGCACCGACTACTCTGGCAATTATAGGAAAAACAATTACCAAAGGCTACTAGAGACCTCTAGTGAGGGATTTAACTTCATATTTCCTATATTTCCTATATTATCGTTTATGTGTATATTTATTGAAGTGAAAGAAACTAATGAAGGATATATTTATTATAACTTGAAAAATAAACTAAACAATACAAATAGTAAATCGTACTTACATGAGAATAGAATCCCCAGAAAATTACTAAATGCAAGAATGCAGGGAAAAAGACCTGTTGGAAGACCTAAAAAGAGATGGGAAGACGAAGTCGATGAGAATGCCAGGAACTGCCTGGGAACGCGTTCATGGAAAAGAACAGCGGTAAATCGAGATGATTGAAGAAGCCTGTTGAAGGAGGTTAAGGCCCGATTTGGGCTGTAGTGCCATTGGATGAATGGATGTCAAGAATCGGCAGAAGAAGTATTGGACGACCGCGCAAAAGATTGAATCACAATCTTCCATAGAGGCATTAATCCGCCAATGAATAAAGAGGAAGAAGAAGAATGTATATACATATACATCTGTATATACAATGTACAGATGTATATGGTATAAATAGTATTTGTACGGGTTAGCAGAACCTAAAAATTTTTATTAGTTAGTAGAAATGCCTGAGATTTTATCCAATATTAGTCTTAAAATTGAATATAAGCAATAATATCAGAGACTAAAACATTTTACCAGTGCATCTGATTAAGTTACTCAAGGAGTTTGCGAAAGGAATAAGAAGAAAAAAATAAAATATAATTTGGTAATCAATATATTTCCTATACTTCGGTATAAATATTACATATTGCATTTACATTATTTAGTCTGACAAATTAAAGGATCTCCGTGCCTTGTTGGTCTGAATTTCAAAAAAACCTTCTCCTTGTCCTTGTGCCTGACCACCTACGGTTCCCTTTATACCTCCAATTTTGATTCTGGTAGGATCGACTTGAATTCCACCTTCACCTTTAAATTGCCCAGAAATATCTCTCTATAAGAGGGGAAAGATATAATTTAGTTAAATTACAAATATTTACTAACGGTTACAAAATTACTTTGTAATTTAAAACATTTAAAATACGATTTTATAATATTTATTATTATTAATTTAATTCTCTAATGAGTCATTTAGTCAAATTAAAAAAAATAATTGATACTAGTCTTTATAGTTATTTTTTTGTTCTCTTGTTTCTTTCTCAAGTTTTTTTAATTCATAATAGCCATATTCTTACGTTTTGGACTCCATTATAATTATTTTTTTTTAAAATTTGGACATTTCACTACAGTTATTTGTTTGATTTAGTTTTAATATTTTCGAATTTTTTTTGGCCTGAAGGATAATTTTAATTTGCTATTTGTGGTAAGTACAAAAGACAATTTATATTAGATGTGAAGAAGACTTAAAGTAAAACAAATAGTAATTAAACTAGAGATATTAAGAATATTTTTATTAAGCAAAAATAGAAAGCAACAAGAGGAAGATATGGGAAATTGGGGAGTACGTGTTTAGCGGAGGAACGAATGCATAGGAGCAATTGGAGAGTAATTTTTGAGGAGGGTAAGACCCAGACAAGATTGTAAAGCCAAAATAATGATGATAATGAAGAATAAACGACTAAATGAGAGAAAAATAAAAAGTGGATTGTATATTAAGTGGTAGTTTGCAAGACACACTAGGGCGGTCTGATAACTACTTAGCCAACAAAATAAAAATGAAAATTTTGACAAAGTAACGATTTATCTTTTAACATATTCTCCTTTTAGCTCGATATACTTGACCTAGCGATGCTCTAACTTCTTTAACCCGTCTAAGAAATACGTTTTCTAGATGTCTGCAAAGTAGGCTCTCGTGGCAGCGATGACCTCCTGTTTCGACTTAAACTTTTGTCCGGCCAGTGCCTTTTTAAAGTTTGGAAACAAAATGAAGTCACAGGGAACCAAATCTAGATAATATGGTGGATGGAGCGACAGATCGTAGCCCAATTCGAAAAATTTCATGAAGGCGACAACGGAGGTATAGCGTGTGGGTTGTCATAATGGAAAAGTACTTTTTTCTTCGCTAAATAGGGTCGTTTTTTGTGCAGATTGGCATAGTAGAGCCCTGTAACCGTTTTGCCATTCTCTAGGTAGTCGACATAGATCACCCCTCGTGAATCTCAGAAAATGGTGGCCATTACCTTTCTTTCTGATGGTCTTCGCCTACTTTGGAGTACGTTCGTCGGTTGCCGCCATTGATTCGACTGTTTCTTGTAACTTGGTGTATAGGAATGAATCCATGTTACGTCAATGATTACGAAACGACGTAGAAACTCCTTCGAATTGCGCTTAAATAGTATCACACACTGCTCTGAAGTGTCCTCACGGTTAAGCTTATTCTCCGTGAGCAAACAAGGCAATCTTCTCGCCAGCAGATTTATATTGCCTAAAAATTTTAGGCTGGATATGACATATTCGGTCTTTTAAGATGACTACTGTCTCAGCTATCTCTCGTATCTTCAGTCGGAAGTCTGCCGATATGAGATCGTGGATTTTTGTCACGTTATCTTTCGTGGTAGCCGATTTCGAGTCACCTGGGCACGGCTTATCAAAAAACGACGTGCCATCACGTTGAAACTCGTTAAACCAATTTTTGAGGATTGCCATCGAAGGTAAATAGTCACTGTATACAGCATTCAAGCGCTTTTTGATTTTGCTGCGCGATTTTCCTTGCAAAACAAGAATCGAATCACCGACCGATATTGCTCTTTTTCCATTTTTCTAAAATCTGCGGACACACTCGCTTTCTCAGGCGGTCAAAATAAAACTACAAGTTCGTTTAGGCAGAAATTTTCACATTAGTCATCTACGAGAATTTATTACGCGATTCTAGTTTTTTCTTGAAATAGTGGCGCCAATGGGCGGTGAGGCTAAGAACTTATCGGACCACCTACATATTGCAAATGTGAGAGTATTATACTCTCACATTTGCAATATGTAGGTGGTCCGATATATAATATGGAGCATACGAAATAAAAACTTATTAAATAGGAATCAAATCTAAAACAAGGTTTTATAGAAACCCACAAAAGTTCTTAAAATGCAAAAATAATATATTTGTAGTTAAAAAGAATGCCAAGAAGATTGTATTTAAAATAAACATACAAAAGACAAGTATACTCTGACAAAAGCGAATGTAACAAGAATTAAGTTTACAGGGAACAAAGGTGGGAATTCAAAATATTATAATGAAGGACAAAAAAGTATATTTGTTACATATTCCGCTACAACACCTTTTATCGAAAATGGAAGATTAACTTCTATAAAATCTTCATTAAGCCCACAATATGTTACGAAAATGAGACATGTGTGAAAACAGGAAACACAAAAATTAATTAAATTAGAAAGAGTCGATTTTTTCAACCAACTGCAGTATACTAACAGGTGAGGCTACAGCTATTTTGGAAGCCCTAATCTTCTTCGAAAAGAGTAGAACGATAAAGTGCATTATCGTAACAGACTCATTAAATGCATTACTAAAACTTATACAAATATATACCAACAACCCTATTATACAGAGTATAAAAAACGAACTAGAAAAATTTCGATCATTAGGAAAGGAAGCGGCTTTTATTTGGGTACCTTCACATACAGATATTTACGGAAATGAAAAAGCAGACCAACTGGATAACAAAAGTCGAATGAACTCAAAACATCCTTCAAAATTGAAGACATATCCGTACACCGAACTAAAAAACCTGGTTAAAATCCACTGTATTAATACTTGGCAAAATTATTGGGAAAAATTAGGTACTAAATTAAATATAGTTTGCCCAAAAATAACTAATGTCCTGGAGACTCCTTTAAACAGAAGAAACCAAGTCATTATTAATCGTTTAAGAATTGGCCATACTGCCTTAACACACAAATAGCTAATAACAAAAGAACCACTACCTATCTGCTTCAGCTGCTCTAACCCACTGACTGTGAAACACATTCTGCTTAATTGTCCTCAATTCAAGGAAAAAAGAAAATCCCACGGATTCACAGAGGATGATCTCAAGACCTTTCTCACCAAAAAAATTTCGACAGTGTTAAGCTATTTAAAAGACATCGAGTTATTCAATTTTATTTAATGTAATATTTCATCTATTTGTTATATCCACTAATAACCTTGCGCGGTTGATGTGGTTTTGTGTTTAAATAATAAAAAAAAATGTTAATAACTTTTATAAAAATGCAATTTCGCTTGATTATAGGATTAATGGATTAATTGATTATAGGAACAATATGAGATGTATTCATCTATACAAATTTCAAGAAGTTTCACTTAACAATTGTTGCAAAATTCAAATGGTTTATATCAGAAAGATTTTATCTACAACGTTATTATATGTAAACTATTAGGTCTACATGAATTGAGAAAGCACAAAATTGAAGAGAAAGGCTATTAATAAATGAAAAATGTATGTTAAGTATTGTTAAATTGGTTTACAAAAGTACTGTTGATTTTAAGATTGTATGCATTTAAAATAACGCAGACGCATCAACATATATAGAATGTTAATATTATTTATTCCAAACTTTAGCATTTCTACACGAATTAAAAAAATTTACTACGACCCTTAGTTTTTTTTATTTCTCGATTTCTACGGAACACAAAAATAAATATGAAGAATGATCAGAACACAAAAAAAAAACATGAACCAACTTAATAACAAATGAAACATATTCAGAAGGAAACATGGGCAGACTATTTTCTATCCCTATTTGCTAGAGCTGACGATAAAGAACTACCAACACGAGAGGTGAAAAACGAATAAATAAATATTCAGGAGGAAGAGGTAAAGGGAAGCTTTAAGGAAATTAAAAAATTGAAAATCACTAGAACAGAACAGAATACCCACAGAATTCCTAAAGTACAGAGGACCAAATCTAATCAAACAACTATTAAAACTAATCCAAAAAATATTATAACATAACACAATTCCTCAAGAATGGAGATTAAGTATTCTAATATCTCTCCTCAAAAACGGAGACAAATTAGACGTAGAAAATTAGAGATGAATTATTTTATTAAACAGAACACTTAAATTAACAACCAAAGGAATAACAAATAGATTGAATGAAATTATAACACTAACATAAGAACAACAAGGTTTTAGGTCGGGAAGATCATGCAACGACGCTATATTTATAATGAGGCAAGTGGAACAGAAATCATTAGAATCCAACAAACCGGCATATCTATGTTTCGTGGACCGTACAAAGGCATTTGACCAGGTCAAGTTAAAAGACGTTATCCAGTTACTGTATGCAAGAGATATAGGTATATCTAGAAATAATCAAAACGATCGAAAATATTTACCAAAACAACACAATAAAAGTAAAAGCAGAAAAATAACTAACTGACCCTTTTGAAGCTGGCAATGGAATAAGACAGGAAGATCCTTGGTTCTACCTAAATAGGGACGAAATAATAAAAAAATTAGGAACTATAAAGGGATACTTAATGGAAGATAAACAACTTAAAATAATTTGCTTTGCACACGACGCAATACTACTCTCTCGGATTGAAGATGATTTACAACGTATACTGTACCAATTTAATATAACCGCCAGAAAGTAAATTGGAGCTTCATGTAAATTGGAGCTGCAAGGTCAGATCATTAAACAAGTGATGGATGGTAGATATCTAGGCATCACAGTGTCTAGCTACGTTAAGGAAACGTAAAGTAAACGTTGTCAAACGCAAGTGGAAGATCACTGAATGGAGCAAACAAAGCCGCAGGTTGCCTGAATGAAACAATATGGAGAAATAAAAATATCAGAAAAAAATAAAAGGCAGAATTTCAAAATAGTCATCACACCAATAATGACATACGCGGCAAAAACGCGACCTAATACAGACAGGACAAAAAGGATGGTAGAAACAGCAGAGATGAAAACACAACAGAAAAAGACGTAGATGCAAGGTGGAAAGCATCAAGGATTGGGTAAAAAATAGAAGAGTAGAATAAAACGATCATGTAAGCCGAATGACATCAAATAGAGTAATAAAGACAATAAGAGACGGTGTCCCAATAGGAAAACAATCAATAGGAAGACCACGTAAACGATGAAATAACAAGTTACTGGAGGCACATTGAAAAAAAAGATAGTCATGTCTACATAAAAAGAAGAAGAAGAAGAAAAATAATCCAATTGCTAAATAAAATCAATATGTACAAAGTTAAAAAATACAAGACAACTTAGACTACTCAGAGAACGAATAATCCGATTGTTAATTCAAGTATCTCAGAACGTAAATATTTACCACATTCTTAATAAATTTCAAAACTTTTGCAAGATTATCCATGATCAGAATAAACCAAGTGGTGTAGTACACCTAATTAACTCCTCCGTGGACAATAAATATTCCACATTTTGATGCATCCCTTAGTATTATGAGAAAATACTTTTATTTTGTAATTTATACCAATAAAATTTCCTGTTTTTGTCACATTGTCTAACCTTTACTATATATGCACGTGAAAGAGAAAAGAAAAATACTGATTAAATAACTTTAAAGATTTAAAATGTTCATTAAATTTGTAAATGTACAAAATACATAGACATTAACTTACCAACTTAGGTATATAATATACGTAATCTGGTATATAATGGGCATTACTGAAAGTCATGATAACCGCTAAAGCAAACAAAGTGAATCGTAACATGTTGAAAGTATATGGAAATAAGGATGGAATAATCAATTCTAAAAAAAAAACGTTTTTTATATTTTGTTAATGTGTTTGTAGGTAGTACTTTAATCACACGAAATGTATTGTTTAATTTAAACTAATTAAAATAAATAATTGTTTACTACTACTACTAATAACTTGTTTATTACTAAATATCTTATTGGGAGATAGGTGTGATAGCTACAATAATCAGGAAGTGTAGGGTTTCACAACCAGTGTTTGGAAATAGTACATTGTTTTCCCAATTTATGGGCTTTTGTGAGAAATCATTTATTTCTCACGTTTGCCTGCGGCATTGCCAATATCGACGTTCTTGCAGGTAATTGTATTCACTTCGATTAGAAGCATCGCCGCATCGGATTTGATAATGTACTTCTTCTCATGACCTTTTATCGGTACCTTATTTCATTCTAATAGGTCTAATAGATAGCTGTAAAAAATTTTCTGTCGGTAAATATTTCTTATTTCTTTTTAAATCAATCAAATAGTCAGCATTCGGAATTTTGCTATCCATGCAAACGATTTTTTCATGACGTCTAAACAGATCTTTGAAATTGGAAAATACGGCACAAATATTAGCAGATGCGGTAGCAGTGCTGGACGGACTGACACCAATAGATTTGATAAGGAAATGACTAATTATTAGGGACGAAAAGGAAGAAAGAAAGATCAAAGACTGATAGAAAGAGATGTATTAATAAATGCAAAGTTAATTAATGGAAGCAAGGATAAAAGTTGACTAAATTCTTCATCTCATCAATACTTTCAAGATATCAGTCAGCCGTTAATATGAGATAAACTATCATTTAGATAAAATGTTCTCGGGCATGGTTGTTTTGACTTACACCAGAAATATTATGGTAATGAGGACACTGACATATATGTGCATTGTTAAAAAGAGTATGGAGATAATACAGAGCATACTGTGTTTTTATGCGAAAGCTAGATAAGAGAAAGACGAGAGTTTGAGAGTGGCTTAGGTGAGTGGATCACTAAGGAGGTGCTGTTTGAACTAATACTGAATGGAAGAACTTATTGAGAAGATGATAGTACATACTAAAAGCGAAGTAAACACCGTTGCGAAGTACAGCAGATTGCTAGAGGGCGGGTGAGGGAATGAAAAAAGCATAGTAAAGTACTATCACGTAGGTCGTCCACCATGCCTCTCCCAACGGACGATAGTATTTAGTGGGTGGAAATCCCATAATACTTTTAGAAAAGTATGTATGGTGTATTTTATAGACATCCTACACTCGCGTATAAAAGCCATAGAATCTCAAATATACTAAGATAAATTTAAGATATTAAACGAAAGATGAGTTGTACTTAACTCACACTTTCTTTGACCAAGGCGTTACGTGGACTAATATAATTCCATATCCAATTTACATTCTACGTTCTGTGAAACAAGTTTATCTATTAATATGCTTCTTGGATTCTAAATGGTATTAATTTCGATTTATTGACACAGAAGAATGTAAGGGAAAGAAAGTTATTTTTATATATCACGTTCACGATTAGATTGAAAGGTATTGTCATCTGGAGGTGATTCCGTAATGTTGGGTGGCGGTTTATTAAGAGGGCCTAATCCAAAACATTTTGCATACCAAACGTGCATCGAAATACACCAAAAATAATTGAACTTTGATAAAATGAAAGGCAGATATCGAGCACACTTTTCTTAATTTAATATTGCCCAAGTACTTTCGAGATCTACAGCATCATCAGGGGCATTTCATCAATTTTAAGCTATCCAACAAGTGCAGAATGTAATAAACATGACATTAAACATAAAACTGTACAAACACTACACAAAACAAGGACAAACAGTTAAAAATTATATAAAAATTGGTCAAAGCTACATTCTTGTCGGCAACAGGAGAGAGAAGAATCTTTTTATTTATTTAAAATATTAATGTTTTTTACTTAAGTTTTTTACAAAAAATTTTTATATACATCTATAATTACCACATGTTCTTTTGCTCTGCTAAGTTTGTTAGTTTGTAAACTGTATCTAGTTTCAATTAATTGTTTATACAACTTGATCTCATAATGTCCATTGTCGTAAGCTTTTTCACACATTTATTATCATTGACTGCTACATGTCTTTTTAAGGTAACACACTTGCAATAAATTTTCTATGGATGTTTGGTTTTTCATACTGTTCTTTTTAGATGAAATGATGATGCTTTCTGATTAGAAAGCGAAACGTCTTCAATAAATAGATAAAGTAGCCACCTTATTTTTCTTTTATTTCTCCACTTTGACAGAAAAACCCACCACTCTTTGAGTGTTCCTTAATTTGTATATATATATTTACATTTTAGTTAAATCTGATTTTTTTTAAGAAAATTAAAACTCAAATTTTAAACTTTCTTTATTTCTTGTATTTCATTTTTTAGTTATAAATAATATATACGATAACCGTCTTTAATAATAATAAAAATTTCTATTTATTTTATATTGTTACAATCTAGAGGGCGGTTCGTCCAATTATAGGTTTAAATGAAGACTCCCTCGGAAATATTGTTATCGCTTGGTGTCATAAATGAACATTATATCTAGAATAAAATTTTTAATCAAAAAATGATCTATTATTCTGCACTGCCATATATTTCTCGTTATTTTCAAACAAAATGTGCGCAGCAAATAAGTATTTAATGAAAAACATTAGCATAAGTTTACAACGGTCTTTTTAAAGGACTGTTTAAAGTAAAAAAGGTATACATATATATATATATATATATATATATATATATATATATATATACATATACATATACATATATGTATATATATATATGTATATATATATATATATATATATATATATATATATATATATATATATATATATATATATATATATATATAAGTAAACATTAAATATTGGGTTTGCAGCAATAAAAAATGAAACGTGTACTCTTGTAAATTCTTATTCCAAACTTTCGGACATTGGTTATGTCCTTCATCACGGAGAAACTTCATGAGGTTGTATCATCGATGATGTCATGTAATGTTGATAAAATTTATCACTGTCTGTCATCTTTGTTCAATATAAAAAACCTATTTCTACGTTTAAAATTCAAAAATTACTTTACATCCACAACACTTAATTATTCTAAACACATTAATGACATTATTATTTTTAATTTTATTCTATCCTGGTTTCTATGGACTACTTTCGCAAAATTCTTAATAATCTTTGTTTTTACTTTTTTCTGGATGTCATTTTTTTTACTATTCTTATATCTATCTTGGGTCTTATTTTCTTATGAATTATTTTGAGTCATATGTTGATATTTGCAACCAATAGACTATGATCTGAGCAGACATCTGAATTTATAAACCTTTTGTTGATCAAATCAATTTGATAAAAAGGATTTTTGATTTTTTGAAGTTATACTTCTATACGCGCACTCCACATTGAAAATTTGTATGGGAGTGAATATGTGAAATCATAACATATATAAGATAATGAGTAAGAGAGAGACAGAAGATATATTTTCTCTCTCTTTCTCTCTCGAATATAAAAATGTTCCTATTGTATATATTATTTAATATTATGTATTATATTATATATATATATATACATATAATATTATATACAGATTGAACGAATTTAAAACGGAACATACAATTTAATATATGTCTATTTGAACTGCATTTGAAATAGTGGACCAATATAAAACTTGGACAAAAATAAATCCATACCCGGTGATAGACATTGTATAAAATATCGTTCAACTATCTGTCTCCTCTAAAGGAAAGAGGAGCTAGCCTAATAGTCGGAGAGATAGTGCCGAAATTTTGAACTGATCAGTAATAAGACATTTCTCTATTGAAATATATATTCATTGTAACTGGGTTAAGACTTTGCCTTACAGGCGGATGCCCCTCGTGGTACAGGGGGTGGCTATACAGGGATGAAGTTGTAATTTTTTTCGGAAAAATTAACGATCGATAATATGGCTGAAAATTTGCCCAGAGTAAGATCTTGGTATAACTAGACGAAATCCCAAAGGGTGGACGAGAGAGTGGATACATAAGGGGTGGCAGACAGGGGTGAAATTGCAATTTTTTGGGGAAAATTTAACGATAAGTAATATGTCCGCCATTTTCATGGCTAATTATTTAGCCCCTAAAAACTCTAAATCGAAAAGAGCGGACAGCTGGGTTGGTACAGAGAGCCATAAAACGGAATCAAATGTACCACTTGCCTGCGCATTTTAGGTCTCGGTAACAATTTTCAAACTGATTTTATTATATTTTTATACCGATTGATTTGAAAATTTGTATGCTCACTTCTGTTACTATTCTGAAAAGCGTCAAGTAGAGTTTTCCTCA
The DNA here is from genome assembly GCF_040954645.1 of Diabrotica undecimpunctata. Taxonomy (NCBI): domain Eukaryota; kingdom Metazoa; phylum Arthropoda; class Insecta; order Coleoptera; family Chrysomelidae; genus Diabrotica; species Diabrotica undecimpunctata. The sequence goes on along the minus strand of NC_092809.1, from coordinate 31,105,244 downwards.
AAATTTTCCAAAAAAATTTCCGTAAATGAAAATTTTCGTAATTTTTTGAGATAAAATCTAATTTGTAGAATCCTTTCCATTTTCTGTCAGTTATACCATGATTTTTTTCCAAAAATTTTTAAACGATTTTTCCGATAAGAAAAAAAATTTAGAAAAACTTTTCTAAAACATTTGATAACACTCTACGTCATCGTCTGAATCTTTTATAGAATATTTTGTAGTTTTAAAATGATATTATGATAATGTTTTTTTTCAAACTAAAGTCATATTTACTTTACAAATCACATTTTTTTCTTAAATATACCTCTGGGCAAATTTTCAGCCATATTATCGATCGTTAATTTTTCCGAAAAAAATGACAACTACATCCCTGTATAGCCACCCCCTGTACCACGAGGGGCGTCCGCCTGTAAGGCAAAGTCTTAACCCAGTTACAATGAATATATTCCAATAGAGAAATGTCATATTACTGATCAGTTCAAAATTTCGGCTCTATCTCTTGGACTATAAGGAAGCGATAAGTGGTTTGACAGCATAATAACTGCTTGTGTAGTCTAGTTTTTTCAGTGATTCTAGGCAACCTATTTGGGTGGAGTTTTGACTTGTTCTTGAAAGAATTCAGAATCCAGCAGCCCGCTGAAGTATTGGATTTTTATAATATAATTATTTGACAACCTTTTGTTGGCCAACCACCTAGAGCGGAGTTGAGCCGAAATACATTGATTTCGTATGTTCCGTTTTAAATTCGTTCAATCTGTATATATATATATATATATATATATATATATATATATATATATATATATATATATATATATATATAATAAAATATTTATTAATATTATTATTTATGTGATATGTTTTGTATTATTTATTAAATGTTCATAATTCTATTAGTCTTTTGTATTTCAAAATAATAATCTCAATAAATCACTGTATGACCCAGAACTGTCAATTTTGAAATACGTTTGTGTCATGTCCTCGGTAGTATAATAGTCAGTATCCCAGTCTGTCACGCGGGAGACCGGGGTGCGATTCCCAGTCGGGGAGGACTTTTTTATTAATATTATTACATGGTAAATTAAACGTATGCGAAAAGTTATGTATATTATTGTCATTTTTAAATACTTATGAATATTACATTTTAATTGGTATTGTATTATTATATTGAATTATGTTGCACTGTATTCTAGTTTTTTTTTATGTATATTATTGTCATTTTTAAATACTTATGAATATTGCATTTTAATTTGTATTGTATTATTATATTGAATTATGTTGCAGTGTATTGTATTGTATTTTTATATTAACAACAAAATAAACAATGAATTTTATTGCAGAGTATGTGTAAGAAAATTTTTGCATTCAACTCATACATATTGCATACATATTTGAAAATAAAAATACATTTTCATAAAAATATTGATTCAATACTTCATTTACTATACGCCTATTACAGGTCAAATGTTGTTTATTAATTGTTAGTAAGTTGTTACTAATTCTGTTTCTCTTTCTGCTATGTCTTAACTATAGCATTACATATGTAATGATTGTGCAGATTGACTCCCAAATAAATTTGTAACGGCGAATGCGTGTATAGAAGTGTAACTTCTACCGGCAGTCCCACTGGACTGCCACACCCGTTTTTTTTACGTTAGTAATTTTTGTATACACACAGATACTGGGGTAATACAAAACAAAATTACAATCAATTGTAACATTTTTATAATTTCTTGTTTCTTTAGGTTAATTGAATAAGCTATGTGTCGAAACACAGACAGGTTAAAATTTCACTGCTTTATTATTTTAACAAATATAAAATAATTAATATTGCCACGATACACCTAATGATAGGCCTGTAATTTGCTGTACTGCCAGTTGCTTGATATTGTAGGTGTGGGATTTTCACTTGTCAATACTAATATTTTTAAATTTACAACACAAAGATTTTTGAAAAACCAATAATAAAAACCACTAGATTGTTTTGACAAAAACTAATGGCGATAGAATAAAATTAAGAATAATATTATCATGAATTTTTTTAGAATAATTAAGTGTTGTGGATGTAAAGTAATTTTTGAATTTTAAACGTAGAAATAGGTTTTTTATATAAAACAAAGATGACAGACTGTGATAAATTTTATCAACATTACATAACATCATTAATGATACAACCTCATTAAGTTTGTAAGTAGTGAATTTTTTAATTAATTATGCCAACTTTAACAAACTATTCATCACATTTGTAGCTCCCTGATGAAGGACATAACCAATGTCCGAAAGCTTGGAATAAAAATTTACAAGAGTACACGTTTCATTTTTTATTGCTGCAAACCCAATATTTAATATTTACTTCTTTACGTTCCTTAAATTTTTTACAGGTTGGTCAAAATATTAGATTGTTCTATTAGCAAATCTAAGCTGTAATAAAGTACGTATTTTAAATAAAACACAATGTATTTTATTAGCGCGTCGTGTGAAAAATTTACTTTTTAAAGTTTTTAATCTATATAAGGGATTTTCTATACCTATCTCTCTTTATATTTAAAATATTTAAATATTTCCTTATTTGTAAGCTTTAAGAATTATAATTAAGTATGCCCTGGAACACATCACCCAGCACCAGCGATATACCTAGCCGAGATACTATTAACAATAATATTTAAATTTTATAATTTCAGGTCAAGGATGTCTTATTTTAAATAGCACACTGTCAAACATTTTTTTTTTCAAAAATTACTGCTCCATGGCCTTGGGTATCTGAAATCTACACCAATTAATGTAATGGAAATTGAAGCTGTTGAACCGCCATTGAATTTACGGAGGCAGTATCTTACCGACAAATATATAGCTCGTACCATTAGCAGAGACCAAGTATTTCTCAAAGATATACACAATCTGGCTGTTTTAGATTTGACTAAAAGGTATTGGTTTAAGAAAAAATCTCCACTCGTGGCGGTAAGCTATAGAAATCTGTCTAAATTCAAAGAGGTACTTTATAAGGGTCATCTTCCACCAGTTTATACTGAAAAGCCTTATGTACTGTTCTCAATAAAAATCAAGACAGAATTTCTCAATGCTGTCCAAGGCCCCATGTTTAACGCAGAAGTTCAGAAGAGATGGCCTAATTATTATTATATGTTTACTGATGGTTCAAAAAAAGGAAGTAACACTGCTTGCGCAGTATACCAATAGAATTCTGGACTACAGCATAAATATAAGTTACCTGATGAAGCCACCATCTACACATCCGAAATGCTGGGTTTACAGTTTGCTCTTTTTCACGCTTTGACAAAGGAAATCAAGAACCGTGTAATATTTACAGACAGTAAAAGTGCAGTAAAAAGATTCATCATTTAATCTTCGCTTATCCACTGCTGGGCATAGATCTCCCTCATAATTTTCCATCTATTTCGATCTTGTGCCTCTTGCATCCAATTCCTATGACAACGTTTTACATCGTCGGTCCAACGTGTTGGTGGACGACCTCTGCTTCGGTAGAAAGATTATGTGTAACAAATAAATCTAAGCAATTGACTTTCTTTGATATAAAGATTTTAAAATTGTACTAAGAGGTTTCAAAGCTCGGAGGAGAAGTTATTATCGCATGGATCAAAGGCCATTCTGGGATAAGGGTAATATAATAGCAGATGCTTTGGCAAAAGAAGCATTATCAAGCGGAGAAACCATAGACAACAATATTCTACCGGTGTCAGATATAGATGTAGGTATATAATAAACATAGGCTCAAATTAAAATGGCAAGCCAATTATACGGAATCCGAAAGTCAGTCATCCTTTAAAAATGTACAAAATGAATTTAGCAGACACTCCAAACTGTACTTGTGGTAAATATGGAGATTTAACACATATCCTATTAGAATGTGTAAACCAACAAGGAAATATTACATGTTTATATGAAAATTTACGAAAACTAAATGTCTGTTTCCCATTTCACATACATGAATTAATTTTCTCTGAAAACGTAGAAATCTGAAATTGTATTTATCAGTTAATACTTAAGAAATTGTAAATATAAACTTTAAACAATATAATGTACTAACCATAGAATTAAGATGAAACTTGTAAGCAATTTGCGAACATACCAATCATGTAATAAACCTTTTAATACGAAAAAAAAAAAAATAAAAAAATAAAAAAAAATAAAAAAAAACTATAAAAAAAAGAAAAAAAAATGTAAAATAAAAGTATTACAAAAGATGACCAAAACAAAATAAAAAATATATATACATATTACATACAATATCAAAAAATAATACAAGGATATAAAAAAAAAATTAAAAAAAAAATAAATAAAAATAAAATTAAACCAAAAAAAAAAATTAAAACTTACATTTAGTACTAACTCGAGCTCTGATTGTTGTTCTGTGAATGCAAATTACAAAATAATCTGGTCAATTGGCTATGCCAAGGCCATAAAAAAAAATATTGCTCCATGGCAGATAGTTAATCTTTGGAATGACAAAGTTAAAATACAAAATTCGAGAAGAGTTTTAAAAATGAAGTGCCATTACGTGATAGTTTACAAGAAAAATTAATCATGCTTAAAAAGAAACAAAATGGCGGACATTTGAAAAAATTGACCAAAAACGCATTATTTCTTAAATTTTTTTAATCACAAAATTTTTAATATTATTTATTTTTAGGTTAAACTGAAGTAAACTATCTTAGAAAAAATCAAAATAAACAAAATGCATCAAGATTTAGTAAAATCGACAGATCTGGAGATTAAGTGTCCGCCAGTTTTAAAAACGTAGTTTTTTTAAAACTTTAACCTTGATGCATTTTATTTGTTTTGTATGTCGTTATGATATGTCATACATATATTCTGACACAGACCAATGTTTATTATCCACTTTAAAACAATAAATTACTTCCTCGTCGTCTTTTGGCACGTTAGTTGTGGCAAGTGGCAAGTTGGTTTGAACATAATTTATGGATGGTAAACATTTGTTGGTTAGTCTTCGTCATAATTGGATTTATGTATAGTAGTGGATGTTTAAATAAGACTCTTGACTAATTATACGTTCAGATGAGATCCGTGTGTATTTGTCAGCGTTCAGCAAAGAGATTTATGTATAGGAGTGGATGTTTAGATGAGACTCTTGACTAATTGTACGTTCAGTGGAGATCTCTGTGTAGTATTTTGCGTTCAGCGAAGACTCTTGGCGAATTGTATGTTTAGTGGAGATTTGTGTATAGTAGTGGTCGTTCAGATTTGGCATGTAGAGAACGTTTATGTCCTTATCGGTTTGTGATCATCCAACTCATATCTATGTCGAAAAATAATCGTTAGTTGTTTGGTCATCCTGGAAGAATGGTATACATACTTTGGTTAGGCCTCATCATAATTGGGGTATATCTGAATGGTAATTCTTGTAGATAAAATATAGTATGCAATAAAACGATATCGTATATTGTATATAAATAATCATAATTGTGAGTTGTGTATAGTAGTTACCGTTCGGAGGATACTTGTAATGACTGCTCAGTTTATATATATATATATATATATATATATATATATATTGATATGTTTCTTCTTTCCCAACAAAAGAAAAATAAATAAAAAAATCCATCGAAATAAAATTTTAAGATATCAATATAAACAAATTGTATATAGTAATTTAAGATAAGATTTAGTGTAAATAAGAATAGAAATTTGTACCTTTTTCCGTTTCAAACAAAATTATCAAAAAACCTTTGTTTAGAATTAGATGACATTTTACCTGTAAGTTAATCTTTTCATTGTTTGTATAATCGAGTATTAAATGACCATATTCTAATCTTTTGAAATATGTATAAATTGTGTATTGACAAAACCAATTTTAAAGTAAGCTATTTAGTTTTTCTCTGAAACCGAAATTAGGCTTTCCCAAAATCATGGTAAACACAATTTGAGCTTTTGATTGGACGGTCGTTTTTAAATGGGAATTTGTGAGCCAATCATGAGAACCGGAGAAGTCAGTTATAATTTGATCATCGAAGGAAACAGTCGTTTGTCTCAAGATAGGGTGTGGTTCGTGAGTTGGATACCGGCATTGTAAAAGAATTGAAGAGTTTTGCAGAAGGAGATAGCAAGTAGATTGAAAGAGGTCCTTGTATCTACCGTTGGCATTTGGTGAAGATTTGTGAAAGTAGTTTTACGGCATCAAGTTGACAAAAGGAGGTCCTTGTGTCATTAATAAGTAGTTGAGTTTTTGGAGAAGTGCATCAGGTGTTTTTGGTTAGTGCAGCAGGTTTGCAGAGACGTTAGGAAGGAGCCTAGGTGCCAAAAAGGAGAGATCACATCGTTGAGGAGACTGGATTTTTCTGGGTATGTTCCACATACAACTCAATAAGAAAATAAGCTTGTAAGTGTTTTGTACAATTGAATTTTATATCTGTGAAGGATCGGTTTGACATCATGGTCATTAGCCTTCAAATTTAAGAACTGAGGTTTTGTTAGGCTAATCAAAAGTTTAAAGTTTTATTGTTTCTTGTTTCAAGTAAAGAAAAATTTAAGTTCAATTGGTTTTCACTTAATATAAATGTATGTAGATTTAAAATGTTATTATTATAAAAATTTGATTTATTTTCTTGTATGCTGATTGATAAGATAACGACAGAATTTGATAATTGTTTTATTCGTTCATATAAAATAAAGAAACGTAAATTTTTGTAATATAATATATTTTTTATTCTTATCCTTCTTCTCTATCCCGATAAAACACAACTAGATAATCTTTGAATCCATCGAACACAGGTAATATAAGGAGTTTATTTTACTTTTGATAACAAATAAGTTATATTTTTTTATTGGCTCAATAAACTAAGATTAAAGTCAAAATAAACAATCATAACAATATATATATATATATATATATATATATATATATATATATATATATATACATATATATACATATATAAGGTTTGTCAGAACTGGTTGGAAGAAACAAAAAATTTTATTTGCTATAACTAGAAATTCCCCAGCTTTTATTCAACATTAGTATGGTAAAGGTAAATAGCAATCAAGAGACAAACTTTTTACAAATGATTCTAAATATTTGATTAACTTACTCAAGGAGGTTGATGAACAAGAAAAAAAAATGTAGTTTCATATTCAATGTATTTCCTATATTCCGATATAAACAGAACATATTACATGTACATAATTTATTCTACAACAGATCTAAATGGCTGGAATGGCTATATTAGCTGCTGGAATGGCTGGCATCCCTGGTAAGGCTGGCATGGCGGGTATGGCGGTTGTATCTGGAATGGCGGGACTGGCGGTTGTATCTGGAATGGCGGGACTGGCGGTTGTATCTGGAATGGCGGGATTGGCTGTTGTTGCTGGTGTGGCTTGCCTGTCTCAAGTACCAGAAAGCCTTCTCCTTGTCCTTGTGCCTGACCACCTACGGTTCCTTTTATTCCTCCAATATGGATTTGGGTAGGATCGACAACAATTGCACCTTCACCTTTTCCTTGTATAGAAACATCTCTCTATAAGTTTAAAAAGATAATATTTAGAAAAATATTAAAAATATTAATAAACGGTTAAGAGATTACTTTATAATTTAAAACATTTAAAAAACTGTATTTTTTTCTAATTTTTATACACTATTCTGTTCTGTTTTTTTTTTAATTGATGATAACAATAGTATTACATTTTACGCTCTATTATGTGCACAATTAATTTTGAAAATTTGGATATACCACCAGAACTGTTTCTTTGACTTAGTTTTTTAGTTTCTAGTACTTTTTTGGTTCATTAAATCGATCAAATTAAAAGTTTAAAGAAATTTTATCAACTCTAGACTATAAAATCAGATTTTATTTTTTAGTTTTATTGTTTAAATATTTGGAACACCATACAGTTTGCAGTGTTTGACATTTACCACACATTGCCTTATTACAGCCGTGGCTGTAATAAGCCAATGTAGCCTTCCAAGCCGTGATTGGAAGTATGATTTATTTTACAAAATATTTTCAACTGATATTTTTTTGGATATTAACAGTGCTGGTTCTTGGTAGAAACGGGTGTCGATAAGTTTAGTACAAGATTTCGGGAGGCAAGGTATAGAGCCTGTTATTCTTTACACAATTGAACTTACGACGACTAGGTCTATAGGCTGTAATATAAAGAAGCACCATTTGGTTTACTACATCAACCCCATATTTGGTTTGATTATAAAAACTAACTGTTTCAGGAAGTTTTTTCCATCAACAGCAACATCGATTGATTAATGTAACGAGCTCAATAAAAGCACATATGCAGTAAGTGTTATTTTTCCGTAGCTCTGGAATATATGGTTCACATACGGTTACCTATTTTCACGGTTTACGCTTATAGGAACTTCCCTTCTGTTGCGATTCAAAGTACCCACAAGAGTTGTTGATTTCTTATGCAAAGCTTTGACAACTTGATCGATGGGAATAAGTTATCTGTCGTAACATCTTTGCCCTTTCTCAGCTGATTTTAAATTATCCGCAAAACAACGTGTTCACCAACACTTGTGTCTCTATTGCATGGATTATTATTGCCAGCATAAGGGTAACCATTTACAATATATTTTGATTTCACGCAAGCCAAAAGCCAAGATTCTATGCCAAATCGATGCGGCTCATTTAATATATACTTAGAAGACAGTAGTTGTTCGTCCATAGTAAAGTTCATTTCCGGCTTATAACATGCACTACTATTTTCTAGGTAATTACTTACATTAGTGAGGATAGTCGGATTAGTCTGAAATTTGGACAGTGGATTATGTTTTATTTTTTATTCAGTTTTCAATATATACATTTTTTACGCTGAGCTATAGTTTTTCTGTATTTCGCATTTAAAAAACTGATATTTTGACATAAATTTCAAGATGCCGCCGCCATTACAGCTGCTGTCAATGATGTGCGTGTGCGGAGTACATACTTCTTGATCCAGTGTTGCCACACTTTTTAAATATATTGTTTATTGTGAAAATAATAATTCTCAAGCTTCTCAAGTACAATCATAAAGGAATAATGATAATGAGCATCATTTCCGTTTTCTGGTTCTAAGGGATTCATATAACTGTATTTCATTTGTTATTCACTTATTTTATTACATATAGATTATAGTTTATTTCGTTTTATGTTGTATTTAGTTGGATGCATTAGTTATTAACTTCTTCATTAATTTACATAGTTAGATGTGATTATAATAGGTAAGATTAGGTTTTAATTTGTTTTTTTTTATTGGTACCCCATTTTGCTTATTTAAAGTACGCCGTAGCGTTTTAAATTTAACTTTCAAAAACTCGTGTGTTTTAAAGTTACCCTGGCAACATCAACAGTTTTAAATATTTAGCTGACCTGACAGGAGTACATAACTTGTAATGTCAAACAAATAATATAGGAATAAAATATTACTAACAAATATTTCAAAAGCTTTATTCAAATATTTGGAAATCTGAATCGTCCCAATCTTTTAAATGAATGTGAAAAGTGCAGTTGGTATTGTTTGAAATATTTATACTACCGTTTTTTCAATCAGAGGAAATGCTGTTCAAATTTATACTACCGACATTCTCGGAAGCCAATAGGGTTGTTCTTCCATTAATGGCACTCTCAATAATGTTTGAAACATTCTTAACGAAAAGTATACTGATCAGTACATCACAAATTCAGTCATTTTACATTATTAGCTCTTATTTCAATTTTTTGTAGCAATAATACATGATTTTAAAGTGTAGGTACCAATAAAAAAAATAGGGTAAAGTATTCGTGGATAACTGGATAACTGGTCTTCCGTTTTCCCATGCCGTTGCCATCAAACTGGTGAGTATTTCGTTTTATGTTGTATTTTGTTGGATGCATTAGTTATTAACTTCTTTTTAAATTTAAAGTTTTAGATGTGATTGGATTAGTTAGATTAGGTTTTATTTTGTTATTTAATAGTAAAAAATGATTTTTTACAAAAACACTAATTCTGCAACTTGACAACAGAGTTTAAAACTCAATGTCAATATATTTACTCCGCAAAAAAAATATTAAGTCATATGTGGTACACTTTTATTAAAACTTAAAAATTTAATATATTTACTCCGCAAAAAACAATATTAACTCATATGTATTATACTCTTATTAAAACTTAAATTCAATATATATACTCTGCTAAAAAAAACAATATTAAGTCATATGGAGTCTCTTATTAAAATTTAAATTCAATATATTTACTCCGAAAAAAAACAAATGTATATGTGGCAACATTGAACCTGCGCAGAATATTGTATATTGTGCGCAAACGCGCTTGACTTGTTTTTCCAAATAAATGAATTTTGGCCATTTTACAATATTTTATATTTTTGGATAATTTAACGGGGAAAATGATTGGTATTTACAGTTGATTTATAAATTTTATGTAACTACTAAGGTTATTTCGTATTTTGATAACATTTTTCTCTTGTTAATTTTTGATTTCCTATACTTTTTATGAATTTTTTTCAATTTTTGTTACATTTTTTCACTTTTTGTATGTTTCCGTAGACGTAAACATGAAAATTTTACCTTTTTTCAATTTTTAAGGCTAAGTCCAACAAAAATTCGCATTTTTAGGGACCCTCACTAATGTAAACAAAACCATTTTCTATAAATCCATTTCAAACCACAGATGCTACAGCAAATTTGTCGCGTTTGCTTTACGTCAAATCTAAGATATTCGTGAATCTGTCTCGTGGCAAAGCTTCCCTAAAAAACTATTATCGACATACCGATCGCCATAAATAATCCTGTTAACAAAAGTGTTTGTTCTGATTAGTAAATTAAACAAAAAAATTTTACAGCTTTGAAAGCTAGGACAAGTTCTTGCTTAAATTATTTTTTAGAAGACACAGCTAAAAAACGTTCAAAGTGAATTTGAAATACGCTTCTCTGTAAAAAAAAACTGACAAATATTGTAACTTTCAAGGCTTACTATACTTCTAGTAAAGTTTAAACATATTTTAAACATATTTTTAAACATATTAATTCGATATGGAGATCATTTTTGTCCAAATTGAAGTATTACGGATACTTTCAAATAAACATGTCAAAGCCAGAGCATCTGCTATTAAATTCTAGTTTTTTATACTAAAAGACACATATCCATATCTAAAATAAATAGCTTTTTACAGGAATGTTTAGATCAACATACTTGCACGAGTCTACATTTTCAGAAATAAAAATAGTTCAATCAAAATATTACAAAACGGTTTACATTTTCCTATCTCTAATAAATCTACGTATTTTAATATCTAGGCTCCTTATTGTATTAGTCAGTATTTCATCGCTTGTTTTTTAAATATTTTATGGTAGATCGCAGACAATACAAGTATAAGCACCTCTGTAAATAATCTAAAATTTAAGTTCGTAATCTAACCTTTTTCCTACTATTAAACATAATATAATAAAGAAAAAGCTTTTGGCTTTAGAATTTAAATCTGAAAATACCGATAAAAAATACCATATTATCCTCATCACTCTCATTATTTCCTCATAAAAAAAATTATGGAGTTTGAAGATACATACGCCAAAAGAACTAAACTAATAATTGACGATTATCCACTAGAACAAGTGAGTTCTGTTAATTACCTGGGGTACTATATGAGTTTCTAGAAATATAAAGATTTTTATTGCAAAATAAAGAGACCTAGTCACTTATATGGATGTGGAAGCTCGGTAATATAAAAATAAAATTTTTTAGAATAATAAAATTGATTATATAACTTAATAGATTGATAATATATTTATTATCCAAAATCTATTCATTTATATCCAATCGCCAATTACAATCGAAATGTACGAAGTTAAAAAACGACAAAACACCTCAGACTACTTAGAGAAAGTACAATCCGACTTTGATACGGTGAGTTGAGGAGGTGCCTAAATTGTTTCCATACTCTTACAGTATTGTGCGAATTAATGTGAACAGAGATCGAAATTTTCATAAGTTGGCACACCTGCCTATTCTGTCAACTGTTTTGTCAAAAAAACAACATAACCTCAAAACCTTATTAGTATATTGTTCAAAACACGTGCTTTGTGTTTTATATCATTATTATATTTTGTTGTATCTCAGGTTATGTGCAAGTTGGTGTTATTTTTATTGATTTAAATGTGCAATCAGGTTTAACTTTTTAATATGGATATCACTCCTAGGAAAAGAGAAAGGATCATAACACTTAGTGAGCATACACCAATGACTCAGAGGGACGTTGCAAAAAAGTGTTGTGTAAGTTTGGGTGCAGTAAACAAAATAATTAAACAAAAAAAAAGGAAACAGGGTCAGTTGAAGTGCAGCAGAAAAAAAATGTGAACGAAAACGAAAGACTACTCCTCGAGATAAAGCCTTTCTTTTGCGCGATAGTTATAACCTTTTGCAAGATTTAGAAAAGGCTAAAATAAAAATGCACGACTCAACGGTACGCAGACGTCTCTTAGAAGGAGGGAGAAGAGCCGTGAGACCGCAGAAGAAACAACTTCTGACAGCGCCTATGATGAAAAAAAGACTAAATTTGCCAAAAAAATACGCTCACTGGAGTGCAGAAGATTGGAGAAAAGTGTTGTTTTCTGATGAGACCCACTTCCTAGTGCAGGGCCAGCGATCAAAATTCGTACGAAAGCAGCCAATGAGTCACTTTCAGCTAGCCATATTAACCAAACAGTTAAACATCTTACCCAAAAAATGTTCTGGGGCTGTTTTTCATACTCAGGAACTGGCACTCGTATTCCTTTTGACGGTATGATGAACAGTGAAAAGTACAAAGCCATGCTAGGGCAACGCTTAGCTATAGAGCTTGACAAAGTACAGACTGAAGGGACTGCAATTTTTCAACAAGATTCAGCTCCGTGTCATGTATCGAAGGTTATGATAAAATACTTCAAGGATAATAATATTACCCTTCTTGATTAGCCTGGGAATTCGCCTGACATTATCCCTATTGAAAATTTGTGGGCAATATGTAAGGCTAAACTGCAAAAATTTGACTGTACGACAAAAAAAAATGGTGGAAGCGGTGATTAAGGTGTGGTTTAGAGATAAAGCAATCACAAACAATTGCAAAAAACTTATGAATTCCATGCCTAGAAGACTCCAGGAAGCCATAAAAGTAAAAGGGGGACATATTAAATACTAATTAATGAAAAAATCTCATGTAAGTGTACCTAAATTTACCTTTGGCCTAAATAAATCATATTTACAAATTAATTCTGTTTTTTCACATTAATTCGCACAATACTGTAATAACTCTTTAACCTTTTACAAAAATATACACGATCAAAAAAAAGCAAGTGGTTGATTGGTCTTAAGTAACTTCTCCATGGACAATGAATATTCCACTTTTTTTATGCATTTCTTTATATTATGAGAAAATACCAAATTTTTATTTTATAATATTTTATCAACAAAATTTTTAACCCACTGTCTAACCTCTACCTTATAAACTATAAACGAGACAAGAAAAATAATTATTAAATAATTTTAAATAGTTAAAATATGTTTGTTAAACTTGTAAATGAACAAAATACACAGACATTAACTTACCAACGTAGGTAAATAAAATAAGTAATCTGGACTATAATGGGCATTGCTCAAACTTATGATAACCGCTAAAACATACAACGTAAATCGGAACATGTTGAAAGTATATACGGAAATAACGATGTAATGATCAATTCTAAAAAAAAAAGATGATTTTATATTTTGTCAATATGTGAGTAGGTAGTGCTTTAATAACACGAGGTGTATTGTTTTATTCAATCTAATTAAAATAAACAAAAATTACCAATTTGTTTATTGCTAAATACTTTGCTAGGAGATAGTTGATTGATAGCTACAAGAACTTAAGCGGGTTTCACGGCTAGTGTTTTGAAATATGTAAACTCTAATTTCACTATTTGAGAGAGTGATTCATCGTTTGAAGGCGGAGAAGTGGGGAAAGACGTATGAAAATCCAGTGGCGTACACTTACTTTTATTTCAACGTTAATTATATTATATTGTTTAAATATTGTTCAAAATAGGCCACAATATATTTATTTGCAGGTTTTCACTGAATTTTCCATCTCTATATCCAAAGACCGTTTTCAAAGATATAAATTATAGTTATATTTATTTTATTTGTTTATTATTATATATTTATATAATCTTATATTATTTTTTTTTTCTTAAGTTTAAAAACGGTCTCTGGAATAGAGATCAAAACGTCAGTAAAATAAACATTTCAATCAAATATATTGTTACTTATTCCCTACATTATTTCTAAATATACAGAACGGCAAGCAAAAAGCCATAGAAAAATAAATATTACTATCACTTGTGTATTTGAAAACAATCTCTTTATGTAGAGATCGAAACATCAGTAAATTAAACCTATAAATAAATATTTTGTGGCTAATTCCCTATAGTCTCCTAAAAATACAGAATGCCACAAACAAAAAGCTATAAAAAACAAGTAATTTTGCAGAAAGCTTACTGATGCCAGTCGGCTGTCGCGGAAGTTACGCTAAAACTTTTTTTGACGTGACCCGTCTTTAAAGAGTTACACAATAAAATTTTTTTAAAACAAATTTTAAGACAGTTTCCACACCACCCCAAAGGTATGTCTTGTGGCGGGTTACTTTTTTTTAAATGGGTGTTCGCCAAGAGCCACATTGTCCCATTAAATAAAATGAACAAAACACTTAAACAGTATAAAACAAAACAAAACAAAATCCTATAAAACAAAATAAAATTCTATAAAAACAAAATAAAAATAATTTTTGATGTAACAAAACATTGTACTATTCTATTTAAACACAAACACTATACACACTTACTATGTTCTTCTCGTTTTTTTTTGTTTTTGGTTTTTTTATGCTGGTGTTCCTACTAAACTATTAGAAAATATTATTCGCTATCTAAATCTGAAGATGCTGCTATCGCTGTCATTATCTTCACCTGGTATAATTATAATTGGCTCTAGTAAAACTTCGAGATGTGTGTCAAGTTTCCACAAACGATGTTCTTCTTTAATTATGTGGCCTATACATTTAGCCCATTTCTATGAAGTTACATGGAGGATTGCTTGAATTAAAAGTTCCTTAACTTCGTTTAAGTTCAACGTTTTGTTATTGGGTGCTACTTCTTCTTTCACTTGCGCCCAGATAAGTTCAATGGGATTAGGTTCGCAATGATAAGGTGGTAGACATAGAACTTTGACACCATAATCTTATGCAGTTTCATCCACAGCATATTTAAGATATTTACTTTTCCTTAACCGTGCAAAGTCAAGTAGCTTAATTTTGAGCATTGATTCTTTGTATGCAATCCCCTTTTCTGTAAGCCATTCTTGAATTCTCCCTTTCCGCTATGCCGTCGTCGGTAATTGTTCTAGTCTGCGGCTATGATATGGCGCATTGTCCATAACAACCACATACCCAGATTCCAATTTTGGTAAAAATCTCTTAAACCAGCGCTCAAATACTTCGGAAGTCATTTCTTCATGATAATCACCTGTTTTTTTTTTCGACTCAAATTGAAGTAAACCATCATCAAGGAACTCTGTATCACTTCCTATATGGGTAATGATTAAACGCCGTCCCTTTTTGATGGAGCTTTTAATCCTGTAGACCAGCCTTCTATAAATGCTTCGCGTTTACTTTTGACATTTAAATATTGCCAAACTTTTCCAACTGTATGACCTTCGTTAATCCAGGTTTCATCCAAATAATATATTTTGCGTCCAGTGCTGCGAATTTTTCGTATTTTTTCTAAATATTTTCTTCTCCACAGAATAATTTCATTTTTTTCTAATAGCATACTTTTTCTGTTACGTTTTACATATCGAAAGTTCATTTCGCGCATGGTCCTGATTAAGACTCTACGAGATATCTTGGGTAAGGAGTCTTCGTTTTCGAGCTCTTGAGAAATACTTTTTAGTGTTGTAATGTCACTCCAAAAATTAAATGAATGAATTTTTAGACGTATAATATTCCTTGACCCGTTATCCAAAACAATGCTTTTCCTACCTCTAGTTTTACCTATTTCTTGCTTTTTATTTTCCGATGTATTTTTAAGTACACGATAAATACAGCTAACGGATACTTTTGTTAAACTGCTACAAATGTCGACGGCTTGGCTAACATTTAATGCCATTTTTCTGCCGACAATTCCTTCATAAACGTTTTGTATCAATACTTTCTCTTCGGACGTTAACATTTTCCGTCTCTTTTGCGGTTTTTTATTTTTGGAATCAACATCAGAATTTTACTGTGTTTTCTTGGAACAACTCGGTTTTTCGTCCATTGTATTTCAATTATCACAGAATTTAACTAAAAATTTACTATAAAACGACAAACTATAACACTCTTGTTAACAATAACACGCTTTATCAATACTACAATACAGTATTGGTAAAACAGTATTGACAAGAATAAGTTTACAAACTTATCACATAAAATATACTCATAAAATGCAACACATGCACTACCCATAGAAACGCCAATGTAAATGAACCATCGGTTATGTCTTGATGGGCATTTCTTCGGCGAAAAATAATAAAAACTAGTTTTACATGTCTGGGTCGGAATTAATTCCAATTCGGAGTTTCCTCGCTAATTTCAACGTTGTCAAACGATTGAAAAATAATGTTTTAAAATATCGATTTTTATTTTACAAATTTAAATATGTAATGAAACGGAACACATAAATAAAATTTATTTCATTACAATTTCGTGTTTAATTTTTACTATTGAAAAAATCATGTTTTTTGGTATTTTTATGACGGTAATAATCGCTGCGTGGAAGAATACAGGTTTTGTATAACCATAATTACTACTTGTGAACAAGAATTGGCTACACTGTACGACAACTTCTGGTCAAGTCTTCTATAGAGAAGCACAAATAAATATAATACTTTATATATTCTGTAATTTCTTATGAGGAAACGCAAATTGCAATTGAGAAAACGGATAGTTTTCGAGGGCCGCTGTGTACATTTCAATTTGAGGATATTCGGCGTTAAAACTATGAAATCACTCTTCTAAATTGAGGATTTCTACTATAGTACATTATTTTATGGGCGATTGTGTGAAATTATTTATTTTTGACGTTCGTCTTTAGCACTTCCAAAGGCGAAGTGCTTGCTGATAATTATATTCACTTCGGTTAAAACCATTGCCGCAATAGATGAAAGACTAAGTGAAATGAATGAACGAATAAATGCAAAGGTAATTGACGAAAGCAATGGTGAAGGCTGAGTGAATTCTTTATCTGATCATTAATTTTAAGATGTGGATGTGTGGATTTTTGCTTATATGAGGAGATATGTATTGGAATGCAAATTTTAGATGCCCCATACCTCTTTTACACCTTTAGCATCGTCTATTTTGCCTTGCTATCTATAGAAGGCACAGATTAAAGCAATAATCTAAATTTTGGTTTTGTCGATAGAAATCTACATTTCTACTTTGGTGATGTTAATATATATTTCCAACCAAAAATTATAAAAATAAAGCTGTCACAAAGTAACGATTTTGGAACCAAATTTAAATGAAAATAATAAAAAAAAATTCGTACTAAAAATTAATAAAAATCGCGTATTGAATATTTGTGAGTAGTAAGTGGTTAGAAAATGTGATGATGTGAAACCTTCATGATTTGCAATTGACGAAATTTTGTGTAAAAATTCTTGACTACTAGTACATTGTAGTAACTAGCAGTCGACATTCTATTTTCATTCTATTTTATTTTTAAAGTACTTCAAATGCTCTAAGACTACGAGCCCTCGTAACCACACGGGTCTTTTTAGTCAAGTAAAAGTAGCACAGCGTACGCCAAATTTACATTATGCCACAGGAATGGTGATAAAGCATATGGCTTTAAATTAAAAATGTGTTATTTACGATTGGGATCCGGTATGCTTGACAGTTGCCGAATGCCAAGCCGAAAATAATGTGAACAAATTGCAGCTCAAAGATGAACAACCAACACAACTCAAGAAGAAGATTTGGAGGACAAGGAGAAAAGAAGGGCAGAGAGAGAAGACAATCTTTTCTTCAAAATAATCAAAGGAAGAGAATTATTTTTAATAACACCAACATTAGCAGAGAGAATCATGGAAAATTTACATAGCAACAATGGACATATTGGAGCTCGGAAAGTGTGGTTAGTTTTCCGAGAACATTATATTTGTAGACAAGATTACCATATAGCGACAAAGATAACAAAAAGATGCAGCACATGCCAAAAATATAAAAAATATAAAAGAAGAAACTACAAAAATGAAAATATTTAAAAACATCGTTGTTGAGCGATTTAATTAAAACGTCAAAAAAACGTCAAACAACTGTCAAAGTGTATAGACGCATTTCAAAGTTTCTCCTTAAAATTTAAATATTTAAATGATTATTCTTAAAGTCTGAACGAGTAAATAGTGAATAGTGGTAAAATCAAAATCCTATTCCATTTCAATTTAAGCAGCCGACGAGTAAAGACCGATATGTGACAATTTCACCGAAACATTTTAACTTAAATGGTTCAAAAGTGCATTGGTAAATTTGACTTTCCAGTGGCGTAAAAAAAATTAAGGTAACTGTTATTTTTAATCCTTTTATCCACAGAGTCCCACTAGGACATCTGTTGCATTGATAATAAAAATTTATGTGTAGTGGTTTTGGTATCCAGAACCGCTCACTAAAATGACCTCAACTACTACTCAAATGACCTCACAAAATATCACGATCAATAATACCAAGTCTTATGTTGCTGCCACTTTATCTAAACCTCCACCTTCTACGTTTCCTCATAAAAATCAAGCCATTATCTTACATACAATTCCTAATGTCGTTCTATTTGAGTACATAAAAGCTATAGGAGACATCGTTACCCCAAAAAATATCATCTTTGCGTCTCGAATCTCAAATAACCGCATTTGTATTTATTTAAACTCTGTTAAACTAATCGACGATCTTCTCAGTGCCCACCAAAGTATCATTATTAACTCAACAGTTGTTACTATCCGAAGACTTATAACACCTGCTAAGCGTATTCTTATATCAAATGTATCTCCCACGATACCTCACAGCACTATCGAAGAAGCTTTAAAAGATATCGGTTTACAGATAGTATCTCCTGTATCATTCGTGAAATGTGGCTCGCTAGGTGATGAATATGCACATATAATGAGCTTCCGAAGAGTGGCGTACGTTATTCCGGATAAAAAAAACTTTTCAGTCCAGACCTCTCTTTTAATAACTCATGACTACACATCATATCAAATATTTGTGTCTACTGACAAATTACAATGTTTTTTATGTAAACAAGATGGTCATACTGCTGAAACTTGTACCAATGAACCAATTTCTGTAGCCCAATCCGAACTTCCCTCTCCCACTACCTCCGTATCCATACCCACAAATACAACGATACCCGAATGCACTCCCAATCAAATCAATGCACCATCCACATCTTACTCCGAAACTACAACTAATGTGGCAAAAAGCATCCCCTTAGTTACACAGTTAGCATCACCTCCCGTACAGAGACATAAACGGGCTATATCCAGTGACAGAAATGCTGGCACCCCTTCTCAACTTTCTCCAGTTCCTACTCCAGAACCAACTATCAATCAAATGCCTCCCCCCTTATCTGTAAAATCTACCACTAATTCTTTTAGCCAGCCGCAAAAGAAAAAAAGTAAAATAATTGAAACAAAAGAACATAAATTGACACCCATTTCTTATAATGCAGTCCAAGCCATTTATAAAAATAATTTATCCGAACTAACTCTTACTGAAAACCAATTTATAGCTTTCCTAGAAATTACCTACGGCATACCGGGCCCACTTAGAGAAGCTCTCAATTTCACTTCCAATATCCAGCGATTGCTTAATGATTTATCTATTCTTCATTCGCAATCAAAAGAGATCCTTTAAAAACCGAATAACAAGACTGCAAAAAAAATTAAAAGACAGCTTAATCCTGAAGACTCCGACAATTTAAGTGCATCATCCTATTACCTATCTGACGATGAAACTAACGCTCCTATTTCTCAATGCTCTCAACAATCCTTACAGTAGTCCCACACTTATCACATTTAAACATTACATTCAAAATAATTCAATGGAATTGCGATGGTTTCTTTCCTCGCATAGAAAGAATCCAGCAATTAACTACCGAAGAACAACCTGAAATCACATGCTTACAAGAAACTAACTCAAAAATTACTAAATTTCCTAAACTAAACAATTTTGAAGGATATCATTATATTCGAGCTGACTGTAACAGAGCCAGTGGTGAAACTTCAATTTTTATTTCCAGTAAACTATTTTCTTCGCACCTTCCTCTCACCACCGAACTTGAGGCTATCGCCATAACCACTTGGTGTCCTAATAAGATTACTATTTGTAGCGTATACATTCCACCCAATCACTCTCTAAAGGAAATAGAACTCCTTGACCTCATTTATCAGCTCCCTTTTCCCTACATTCTTGTAGGCGATTTCAACGCTCACAACCCTATGTGGGGTTCCAATAGCACGTCAAACAAAGGTAAAACTATTGAAAACGTAATTAATTGTACAGATTCCTGTCTACTAAATACAGGCTCTAGTAAACACTTTAATTTATCATCAGTCACATTTTCTTCTATAGATCTTAGCTTTAGTGATCCAAAATCCGCACCTTTACTAAATTGGAAAGTCGCTGATGATCTTTACGATAGCAATTATTACCCCATATTTATATCCACTGATATCCCCAACTCTAAACAAACTATATCCAGAAGCTACTGGCAACTCAAAAATGCCGACTGGCTAAGCTACACTACCAAAACAGATACCACCTTACCTTTTCTCACACTATCCAACAATATTGACAATTTATCATTAGTCACAAACACGATACTCTCAGCTGCCAATTTACATATTGGCAAAAATTCTGTTTCACACAAACATAAAAGGGTTCCGTGGTGGAATAATTCTTGCAAAATCTCCGTAGAACAACATAAGGAGGCACTTAGAGATTATCGGAAAAATAAAACACCAGAAAATCTCACAGAATTAAAAAAAGCTAGAGCCAGGTCGCGATTTATTATAAAACAAAGTAAAAAATCGTCATGGCGAAACTATGTATCTTCTATCAATGAAAATACCAGTCCTACTAATCTTTGGAAAAAAATACGACAAATTCAAGGAATCAATACAAATACTAAAATATCTAGTCTAATTTTAAACGATAATGTAATTAGTGACAATCAAGAAATTGGTGAGACCCTAGCCAGTCACTTCGACAAAAAATTTAAAAGCAAAATAAATTGTTCTCAAATCGAGCCAGTAGTCGATGCTTCCTTTCCAAGTTCTTCAGCAACTGTCAAAGATATCGATTACTTAAATTCCCAATTCTCTTACATAGAACTTACTTCGGTTATTAAAACTCTTAAGAACACTGCTTCCGGCCCCGACGATATTCCTTACATTTTTATAAAAAAAACTATCTAGTTTAGGTCATCTTAAACTTCTTGAAATGTTTAACTTAATCTGGTCATCTAACAAGTTTCCTAATCAGTGGCAAACCTCAATTGTAATACCCATTAAAAAGCCTAATATCACGATCATCACCCAGCGCTTATCGACCAATATCTCTAACATGTACCATGTGCAAAATCTTTAAAAAAATGATCAATAAACGTCTTACGTGGTTTTTTAACAAATATAATATAATTCCAAAAGACCAGTCAGGGTTTCGACATAATCGCTCTACTCAAGACAATCTAATACTTCTCCAAAGTCATATTTCCGATGCCTTCAACAGGAGACAAGAAGTCATTGCAGCAGTGTTTGATATTGAAGGTGCATTTGATACAATTAGCAGGCAATCTATACTGAAGAAACTTTCTCATTATAACATTAAGGGTAACATATTTAATTTTATACAAAATTTCTTAACTTCACGAACATTTAGAGTCTCTGTCAATGGCATTTTTTCATCACTACACCATCAAACTGATGGCGTACCACAAGGTTCAATATTAAGCCCCACTCTGTTTAACCTAGCAATAAGCGACTTGTGCTCTGATATAATATCCCCTATTAGGCATGTCCTATACGCAGATGACCTGATAATTTACTGCCACGGACGATCTATCTCTACAACTTCCAAGCTTATTCAATCCGCAGTAGATACACTAGTTAAAAAAAACAAGCTCCATATTCCTGTCTTTATCATATACAACATCAAAAATAATAAAATTTAGTAGACTATCACCCTTCCAATCCCCTAATATTATGATTGAGAGATCGAATCTTCCAGTAGTCAAGGAATGCAAAATTCTCAGTGTAACGTTTGATTCACGACTCACCTGGAAACAACATATTCTAGAAATAAAAATTAAAGCAAACAAGAGGCTTAACATTATCAAAACTCTTTTAAACTATCATTGGGGCGCAGATGAGAACTCCCTGCTTAAGATATATAGGTCTATCATTCGTTCCAAACTGGATTATGGTTGTTACATATATATATCTCTGCCTCTAAAACACACCTTAACCTTTTAAATT
This sequence comes from Diabrotica undecimpunctata, assembly GCF_040954645.1. Taxonomy (NCBI): domain Eukaryota; kingdom Metazoa; phylum Arthropoda; class Insecta; order Coleoptera; family Chrysomelidae; genus Diabrotica; species Diabrotica undecimpunctata. The sequence continues at coordinate 31,082,693 of NC_092809.1, read as the reverse complement.
CGATACATCACACAGCCTTACGAATTTGTTTAGGAGCCTTTCGATCTAGTCCCGTAGAAAGTCTATATTGCGAAGCCAATGAGCCCCCACTTTAAATTAGACGTGAACAATTATTACTTTCCTATGCTGCCTCCGTTTCATCCAATACCTCCAATCCAGTTTATCTTCTTCTTACTTCATCAACTAACAACCAGCATTACTATTCTAAATCACCATCAATAAAACCCATTCCACTAATTTTAACACAATTACTTAATAACATCTCTCTATCACAAACAATCCCACGACCCCTACCTCCATATCCTCCTTGGTCTATAATCACCCCTCAGTTTAACACATCTCTTACAAGATTCGATAAACTTACAACACCCAGGGAACTCATTAAAAAGTCTTTTAAAGAAATTATATTTACAAATAAATACGACATAGTACTTTACACTGATGCCTCAAAGAATGATACAGGAGTAGGCTGTTCTGTTACCACGTCAGATAACCTTATCACATCATCTTGTATCCCCTCGTTTTGTAGCGTTTTCACTGGCGAACTATTTAGCATATTTCAGGCTTTCAAATCCATTTCTTCACCTGATAAACAAGTTGCAATATGCACAGACTCACTAGCCTCAATACAATCTATCCAAAATATATTCACTGATCATTCTATTGTCCAAAAGATCCTTGATTGTTACCAACTAATCGCTTTCCAAAAAATAACAGTTACATTAATCTGGCTACCATCCCATATTGGTATCACAGGCAACGAACTTGCAGACAGCCATGCAAAACTTGCCTCAACATCATCGGTAAATATACAAATTAGTAAAGATTTAAAATCTCACATTAAGAAACGAGCAAGAACCCGATGGCAACAACACTGGGACACCAATAACTCAGCATTACATCATATCCAACAGTTAGTCGATAGCCCCCTTGATTTGATCTCTGCCAGTATGTCCAGACGAGATGCTATTGTAACACGAAGACTTCGAATAGGACATACAAGATTAACACACGGATACCTGATGTCATCCAGCAACCGACCCACTTGTGAGACCTGTCAATCACATCTAACAGTTAACCATATTCTCACCGAATGTCATCAATATTCAGCAAAAAGACTATTTTATTGTCTTAAAAGTGATTTAAAAGACATACTCAATAACTTGGATCAAATAACCTCAAGTCTAAAATTCCTCAGAGACGTTCAGTTATATTATAAAATATAATTTTGATTGTATTCTAATAATATGTACCTACTCTATAACATATTCTTGTAATTTATTGTAACAGTTTTACATTTGTAACCGTTTTCGTGTAAGTGGCCTTTGTTGCCGAGCACGTTAATTTTCAATAAAAAAAAAAAAAAAATTAAAACGTTCCAAAGAAACAGGCATATTCTGGTGATGGTAGACGTTTTTTCAAAATATGTAAAGTTATATAGTTGTCGTACGACGAAGAAAAAAGAAATTATTAAAAAAATAGACAAACTCATAGCAAATTTAGGAAAGTCTAAGAAGATTTTATTGGACAATGCAACATATTTCGGGAACAACCGTTTCAAAGGACAGCTCAGGAAAAGAGAAATAAAAATAAATTTTGTCAGCATCCGACACCCTCAGAGCAATGCTTCAGAGCAATTTATACAAAAAATTACGAAATTTATTCGCATTGCTACCGATGGACAACATAAGATTTGGGACAGAAAATTAGCTGAGATAGAAAACTATCTAAATACGATCCCTAGCACAGTCACAAAAGAAACACCTAAAGTACCTTATGCAAGGAAAATTGCCGGTGAGGCCGTGGAAAACAAAGATCCTCGAGAATATCAGCAGGTCTTGGAATTGCTACAGAAAAGAATGAAAACGAGCAACGAAAAATACCTCCAAAGACAAGATCGCAACAGGAAACGAATACCCGTTACCTTTCAGGTTGGCAAAAAGGTATTGGTAAGGGCGTTGAGAGTGTCAAACCTCACCAACAACATTTGTGCAAAGTTAATGCCAGTTTTTGAAGATCCATACATGGTAAAGAATGAAAACCATGTGAGCAGCTATGTTTTAAGGCACATGGATTCTGAAAATATCAGAGGGTTTTTTAATATTTATAATGTGTATAAATACCACGGATAGATAGAATGAAAAAGGTTTTTTTTTGTTTGTAAGAACAAAAATTCAATTAGATAAAAGTAGTTAAGCAACCACAACAGTTTTGAAGTTATGTGTTGACGCGAAAAATTTGTTGCGTATGCGGAAAATTTTATCTTGTGTGGTGTGAGGGGTAGGGAGTTGTGGTTTGTACTTGGTCGACAATTTTTAAAATTATATCAAAATATGATTTATTTTTATCGTCCAATAAATTCAACCTTTTAAAATATGAATAGAATAATTTGTCTTGTAAAAAACCCAGTAAATAAAATGCGTAATGGTTTTTGTTGAAAATTCCAAAAGGCAGAGAGATTATGGGTAAATTCTTTAATTCCAGACGATTAAGTAGTGATTGCACAAGACCAAGACGACCTCAGCTACATGATGAAGAAACTACAAGAAGAATATACCAAAGCTGGCCTAGATATTAACCTCGCGAAAACAGAGTACCTATCTACAAGTTAAGAAGACGTAGAAGATCTACAGATTTATGACAACGTAACAATCAAAGGAAAGGATAAATTCAAATACCTGGGGTTTATAATCACGAAAAAGGCAATAACAGAGGAAGAAATTACACAAAGATTAGGACAAACAAGAACAGCAATCCGATAACTTAACTCAGTATGGTGGGATAGACACATAAATATGAAGACAAAAACGCAGATTTATTAAACATTATTGCGAAGTATTATGACATATGGGGCTGAAAATTGGATCATAAACAAGAAAAACAGCATTAAGATAGTAGCAACAGAGATGGAATGCCTGCGAAGATGCTGCAGAGTAACAGGAATGGATAGGAGAAGTAATGACGAAATAAAGCAAAGAACTTCAATAGAAACAGACATACTAACATATATAGAACAAAAAATCGGTTGCCTGTAAAGTCGGTTTTACGGGCGAAGATTTTACGTGACAACGTCTTTTTCTCGGTAGAATATTTATTGATATGAATATTATTAAATTGCACAATAATAGGAACAAGGAATTGAATGAAAATAAGAATTGCACAAATTTTAACTATAGAAATATATTTTGTTTACCAAAACATTGTACATGTAAACTTAAACTTAACTAATTTCTATTTGAGTGATTTTGTTGAGGATAGGACGATGACAGGAGAAATATGAAATGAAAGGAAGTGTTTCTGCTGTAATGTGTCTTGAACGCCAAGAACGCTCGAGAAAGACAGAGACACAAGCACGCACCGATTCAACGCGCCTAATTCTCTAGTGCTGCGCGCGCAGCGGACCGATCATGTTTGAGTGGGAGAGAGACGCAAGGCATTCGCCGGTCCGGCGGGCCTCTCTCTCGTTCGGTGACTCATCGTAACAGACGTGAGCGGGCGTTATACTTTTTCATGAATGACACCGAGCCACAACCTAATTTAAGACGTTGTCACGTCAAAAGACTAAATTGGTATGGACATGTAAGAAGAACTAGCGACAGCAGATGGATAAAGAGAATAACCGAATGGAGCCCCATAGAAAGGAGGAGAAGAGGACGTCCCCGAAAATCCTGGAGGAATGAAGTAGACGACGCCATGAGTACGAGAGGACTAAACGATGGAAAATGGAACAACAAAGAGAGATGGAAACGGTTGAGCGAAGGAAGGCAGTGAATACTGTAGAATCCCTAAATATATATATTCTTTGATTGCTTGAGTAGAAATCTTTGTATATAAAAATTTAACCTTCAAGACAATAGATTATAAGAAAGTGTTTAGCATATACATGAAAATGGAGATTTTTTTATGTGAATTGCAAATTCCTAATGATATAATTTGTGACGTTCAAAAAGTTGTCTACTAAATAAGTTGAAATGTGATTGGTTGAAAATACTGGCGTGGTGTAAATGATGCTAGATAATGATTGGTCAAAAGTGAAAGAGTGGGACCTGAGAGACGCCAAGGGAGTTTTGCTGGCATGATAGCGACATTGTGTTCTGAAGAGTGAAACGAGTGGTTTAAAAGTTGGAAAGCCATAGCCTGCAGTAACAAGAAAAAAAAGTTTACTTGTGAATGATAATATTAATTGTGCATATTGTTTAAAAGTATCTGTCGAACGTGCCGCAAAAAGTGCATAATAGTTCAAAGAGAAGTTATAGCCTGAAAAATTATAAACCGATATAGCATAGATGTGAAACACTAATTGAGAAAGTAAAAGTCCTTTCAATTAGTAAGAAAGTGTGTCCTATGGTATGGGATTATCCAGGAGGCGTTGGAGATACTGTAGGGGCGTTAGTGTGGATGTAAGAGACTTTCAAACAGCTCAGGCGAACGGGGTTTTTGCACAGCATCCAAGGATACAGCAGCAAACCGGCAGCAGATAATCAAGAAGCCATTAAAAAGAGTGCGTGAATTAAAAAAGATCAATCTGATTCAAAATAGAACAAGGATTTTCAACCACATTCATAACGGTAACACAATCAATCTAAATTTTGTCATCTTGTTTAGTCTGTTCGTTTTCATAACAAATATACAATTCATTTCTGAGATCTTCTTCTTTTATGAACGAATCAAAATTAATTTTAATATTTGGTGTATAAATAGTAAATAATTTTAGATTTAATCATATGTAGTAGAGCCTAGGGTATATGTTTATGTTTTAATTAAAATGTATATTTGATTTGGTAATTTAATACATGGTACGATAAATTATTATCATAAACTTATTGAATTTCATTTATCTTCCTGTTTGTGTTCATTTTCCTCTCAAATGACACATCTTAGATATTACTTGGAACCTACGTAGAATAATTAGAGATAAAACATTCTTTAGTCCTGAGATCATTAATAATTAATTAAAGCAATTGTTATTTGTCTTTTAAGTCTTAAGCCTTAAGCAAAATTAAAGTTTGTACAAAAAACAACAAAAAAGGGTACAGTTTACAATTCATCAAATATATATATATATATATATATATATATATATATATATATATATATATATTAATGTGATATCAAGAATTTTAATTTTAAAACTTTACAAAAAATATATATAAAACATTACTAAAATTTTTGATTTATGATTTATATCACACCTTTCAATTTTGTTATCTCAGGTTTTACTCGTCCTTCAATATCTATACTTTACAGCTGATGGGTTAGGTCCAAAGAATAACGGAATAAAACAACATGATATGATATGAAAATAATGTAATAAAATAAACTGATTAAAATACCTCCAAAAATTATTAGCATACAATGTTTATCAAACAAAATTCGTTCTACGTACGCGAACCTTCAATAATGCATGGATAATATAATACAATTACAATCTAAAATCCAGCTTATTATTCTACATAAACAAATCAAATAATATTCAGTGTCCTTCCTAATGCAATTTTGATATATCGATTGTACCAAGAAAAATTTGTATGAATTATCCAATTTTCTCCACAGCTACGTGTCCCCTCTCAGGACAAATTTGATCTCCTTCGACTATCGACAACTTATTCACACGTTACTAATATGATATAATATTATTTGACCCAAAATTCTTAAATTGAATATATTATGAATGTTTCTCCCGTTGAAACGCTTCCTCTGCCTTGAGTTGTCCAATTCCTCGTTCTATGCAAAATTAACTATCAGTTCTCAGCAGCCTCCTATGTAATTTGCAATATTAAACAAGATATTGCAATTTAGTGTCTTCAATGCTCTCCTTCGAATGCACGTACCTTTCCAATGATGCCAGCCTCTTTTCCTCTCGCCAAACTTAATCTCTCGTTCCGAAATAAACAGCGATACGTAAAATACAAGTAGGAAAAGTTTAGTTACAAATTTGTACCAGATCAACTACCGTCGGACACACTTACTTCACCAACTCACAACTTATTCTTTATCACTTACTACACCTGGAGATCACCTCGAAAACCAACCATTCACTTTAAGAAACTGGAACTAACTAACTCTCTCATCTCATCTATCCATCCATCCAACCTCTCATTTTACACACTTATATAACCACTTTCCAAATTCTCGGCCAATCAGAAATTTGCATACCACTCCCACATAAAATCAGAAATACCTACAAACTTTCCTAATTCATATTATTTCTACAAAGATACTTAATTTCTACTGGGTATTTACATATTCCGAAAAATCATTTACTTAATAACTATTTTTATTGTCCTGTTCATGGCGCAAACCCGGATTACGGAACACTTTATGGCTTATGGGGAAAAACCATCGTTAACTTTTATTGATTGTACCCGCACTATTCACTTGTTGTATTTATACAAAAGATTATTTATGACTAAGATTACCTTTGGTTAATTCCAGGCATCTCGGAGTATTTTTATTTTCTATAATCTCTGAAATATTGATTTCATCGTACATTTAATATTCTTACTCTTCAATTTTGAATACCACAACAATATATATATATATATATATATATATATATATATATATATATATATATATATATATATATATGTATATATATATATATGTATATATATATATATACAGTATAATAGTATATAGTAGAGTATATTACGGGTTAGACGAAAGAAATAATATTTATTTGTAACCAGTAACGCCTGATAGTTAATTATTATTGGATATAAGGGAATAGCAATTAAGTAATTTAGAGACTGAATCTTTTTACACGTGCTTCTAAATATTTAATGAACTTACTCAAGAAGGTTATTGAAGGAATAAAAAAATATAATTTAATAATCTTTATTAATTTCCATATTCCGGTATAAATGAAACATATTATATTTACATTATTTATTCTATGACAGATCAAAGGATCTCCGTGCCTTGTTGGTCTCAATTACAAGAAAACCTTCTCCTTGTCCTTGTGCCTGACCACCAACGGTTCCCTTTATACCTCCAATTTTGATTCTAGTAGGATCGACTTGAATTGCTCCTTCACCTTTAACTTGTCCAGTAATATCTCTCTATAAATGGGAAAAGATGGATTTAGAAAAATAATAAAAATATTTATTAACGGTTAAAAGATTATTTTATAATTTAAAATCTTAAAAACTCTTTGATCATATTTAATGTTTTATTGTTTATCAAATGTTTTGATAAAATTTATTATATTGTGCATTCTAATATACTTATTATAGTTGAGCCGCTGAAAAGATGGAATGATCATGTGAATGGCACGCACTCTTAAATATTGCTCTTCCTATGTTATCACTTTTCCCACGTTTACACCGCTCAACAAAAACGAACTAACAATGTTGCTATAATATATTTATACCGTTTTTTAGAGGTTATTGATTTACATTAATTTTAAACATTTTCACAAAATTCACCAGCCGGCAAAAGTGAAACACAAATCATGATACATAAAAAATTTAAGTTATAGTATCATAACACAAATAATGACGGTGTAAACAGTTTCCCATAATGTCTAGTTTCGAGCGCCTGTCGATGCTTGCATTCAGCGATCATGCGACCTTGGATTCCATGTTTTCAGCGGCCAGGGTATAGTTATAAAAATTTGGATATAATACCACAATTGTTCCTTTGACTCAGTTTTCAAGTTTCTGGTATTTTTTTTGGCTTAAATGGTAATTTTAATTTGTTAATTTTTGTAAGTAGTACAGACTATTTATATTAGATGTGTATTAAGACTTAAACCGTGGATCAGCAGAAACACGTGGAAAGTGATTGAACAAAGAAAGCAACTTAAAGTTGGCCCCTGTGATCAACAGACATATCTCTCTCCAGAGATATTCAACGAAGATGCCGAAAAGACAAACAAGAATACATCTCTGAAATCTGTCAAGAAATAGAAAATCACGGATATCGAAATGAAACCAAAGACCTCTTCCGGAAAGTGAAAATTCTTGCGAGAGAATTTAAACCCAAGAACTATGCAATAGAGGACAAACATGGTATTATCATAAGTGATATCGAAAAGAGTGTTGGAACCATGGAAAAACTATTGTTCAGAGCTCTACAGGGAAGAACACGTAAATCTAGGCCACACTTCAGCCCTCGAAACCATCGCATACAACCCTGAACCTGAAATTCTGCTGTCTGAGATTAAAGAAGCTGTAACTCACCTCAAGAAGAATAAATCCCCTGGCCGCGATGATATCACGGGAGAGCTCCTTCAGAACATGGGAGACAAAGGATGTTACATAATGTGGAAACTTTGTAATAAAATTTGGAGATGCGGAAATTGGCCCAGAGAATGGCGCACATCTTTGTGCATACCTATCCATAAAAAAGGATCAACTACAAAGTGTAGTAATTATCGTACCATCTCACTGATTTCCCACCCAAGCAAAATATTACTAAGAATCATTAAACGCCGTTTGCAACAATACTTAGACAAACAAATTCCCCAAGAACAAGCAGGCTTTGTCAAAGGGAAGGGTACGAGAGAGTAAATCCTTAATATGCGGCAGCTCATAGAAAAGGCCCGCGAATTTAAAATTCCAATAATAATCTGTTTTCTAGACTACCAAAAGGCATTTGATTGTGTGAAGTGGGAAGTTCTCTGGACAGTTCTTCATGAGATGGGAGTTCCAGATCATTTGGCAATATTAATTAAAAACTTATACGAAGATAACTCAGTTAAAATAAGGATTGAAAACCAGCAATCTGATACCTTCAAAACCAGCAGAGCTGTACTACAAGGGTGCATACTATCTCCAGACCTGTTCAATTTATATGGAGAATACATAATAAGGAACGCACCCGATGGATGGAGAGGCGGCATCTCCATTGCAGGAAAAAAGATCTCAAACTTAAGATTCCCAGACGATACAACACTGATAGCAACATCTGAAGAGGAGATGTCGAGACTGATAAAGAGAGTAGAAACCGAAAGCAACAAGTGTGGGCTCAAGATTAATAATCAGAAAACAAAAATCATGATTTTGGACCACGCGAATATCCTCCAAACAACAGGCGCCCTAAATCAATTCGAGAAAGTAGACGAGTTCACGTATCTAGGATCTTCCTTAAGCAATGCAGCCTCCTCCCATACGGAAATTCGCAGAAGAATAGGGATGGCCAAGAACGCGATGAGTCGACTGTCAAAAATATGCAAGGACCGCTCTTTATCCAAAAAACTCAAAATGAGACTGGTACGGACACTCATTTTTTCAATCTTCAGTTACGGTGCCGAAACATGGACAATAAAATCAGAGGATAGAAAAAGGATTGACGCATTCGAAATGTGGTGCTGGAGACGAATCCTACGCGTCTCGTGGACGGAGCACAGATCCAATCAGTCGATTCTCGAAGAGCTAAACATTCAGACCAGACTCTCCTCTCAGTGTCTTGCAAATGTTTTAAAGTTTTTTGGCCACATTGCGAGAAGAGACAATGACAACTTAGAAAGACTAATTGTGTGCGGAAACGTAGAAGGACGTAGAGGCAGAGGACGCTCACCTATCCGATGGTCAGATCAAGTACAGAAAGCCACTGGAGAGACGTTTTCCGAGTCCATGAGAGCAGCCCAAAATCGCAAGAGATGGAGAGAATTGACAGCCCGCATTGTAGGAAATCACGATCCTCAGCAATGAGGAAACGACAAGAGAGAGAGAGATTAAGACTTGAAGAGGAACAAATAGAGGAAAAAAGATGAAGGAGACATTTACGAATTTAAAGTGATAATTTTCGCGATATATTGAAAATATCGAAAAACTTAATATCAAATCGATTAATAAGAAAACAAAAAAAATACAGAACAACATAAAAATAACATTTAAATGAAAATATTTCTTATCCCAAATCTTATTAGCATCCAGTCACCGGTTAAAATCAAAAATGTACAAAGATAAAAAAGAAATAACAAAACACATTAGACTACTCAGAGAATGAACAATCCAACTTGAATACGTTAATTAAACTTTCTTAAGAGGTAAATAGTTTCCATACTCATACAAAAATTGACGAAAATTGACTAATTTAAATCTTTAAATAACTTTAAACTAAAGTATTCGTTTCATTTCTAATTCCTTTATAGTGGTTTTATGCCTGTTGGTTTGTTTTGTTCTGTATTGTAAAAAGGCTTGCTTCTTTTCTTCGAATTTTGTCTTCACTTCCTCTTTAAACCATGAGGTTTTCTTTCTTGATAGGGTGTTATCATTGATTTGTTACTTTCCTTTTTCGTCGTGATTCTGTTACTGCATTAATTATGTTATTTTTCGGTTTTCTTAGCTTTCCTCGATGTTATCGTTTTTTAATATTCCCAGAGATCTTCTCTGATATTCTTTTCCTGTATAAATATTCCGTGGATTCCGTATAGAGTCCTTTGTCTTTAATTTTTGTTTGTGTTGGTGCCGCTTTCTTAGGTCTAAGGTACGTCATGATGACTCTTATTTTACATAATACTAGGCTACGGTCGCTACCTATATTTTTATCTGATATTCCATGTAATAATTCTCATCTAGTTTTTGGATATTTTTTGCTTGGTCTTATTTATTGCTGTGTCATTTTTATAGTATCAAACTTGTTCCGAGAATTTATATTGTTTGTTTGAGCAATATATATTTTAACGATTGGTAAGTTGCTTACCTTGCCAATCACCCTCCACATTTTATCCAGGCTTAGGGCCAGCCGTGTTACCGCCGAGTTACTCAATGCACCCGCTATTACCCCAAAAAGTCTATTGCCTAAGGGATATGTATCTATTGTTCAACCTGATTACAAATGAAATAATAAAAAAGTAAGAACTGAAAATAGATACCAAATGGAAAGAAAACAACTTAAAATAATTTGCTATATAGATAACGCAATACTACTATTTAAAAGTGAAGATGATTTAAAACATATGTTGCATCAATCTTTTATAACTGTTAGAAGAACAGGAAGGAACTGGAAGGTCAGAGATAATAGAACAAGTAATGGAGTTTAAATATCTAGGCATCACATTTTCTAGCTACCGAGAGCTCGAAACAGAAGTAAAAGATCAAGTGAATAGAGCAAGCGGACCCGGAGGTTGCCTGAATAAAACAATATCTTCTTCTTCTTATTGCGCCTCCTCTTTTTTAATGTTAATGATCCAAGTGGCAATTGTAGCTTTGGAAACTGCTGCACGAAAGATTTCTGTTCATAAGCGGTCAAACCATCTTCTCAAGTCGTTCATGAAACAACATGGAGAAATAAAACATCAGGAAAGAAATAAAAGGCAGAATTTACAAAACAGTCATCAGACCAATAATGACACACGAGGCAAAAACATGATCTGACACAGAGAGGACAAAAATAATGTTAGAAACAGCAGAGATGCAAACACTGAAAAAAGTGATGGTAAAACACTATGAGATAGAACTAGAAGTACAGATATACGACTCAGATGCAAGGTGAAGAACATCAAGGATTGGGTAAGAAATAAAAAAGTAGAATGGACTTGTAAAAGTCTTTTTGGGTGACATTTTTATATTATGTTGTTTTTTAAAAAGAACCAATTAAAATTTTAATAGGAAAATACATTATATTTGACGATTTTAGGGGTAAAAACAAAACGTCAAATTAAATCCAATTTTCAAATCAAGTGTGATTTATTTTCATTACATCCAGTAGAATATGTAAGTGGTTTTCGACAGTGTTCATAGACAATAAACAAAATAACTCTCGAGAATTTGAATCTTGCTGAAGTTCTTGTCTTGTTTTTTTTTTTGTCTTGTTTTCTATAATTTTCAGTTACTTTCCTTATTAAAGACCTTTTTTTTATTAACAATTCCTTGCTGTTGATATATTTACCTCAAAAGTAGAAAAGTCAGCAATTTTCTTGTAGGCAGTATACGAGATTTTTTATCCTGGCTAATACTTGTTTCACCAGCCTCATGTCAAGAATTTTCTCTTTGCAAAGGAAAAGTATGGGAATTTCTTCCTTCATTTCGTATTTTCTGCACCAAAATTCACCCGATCCATATTGTAGACGTGCAGTAGACAACAAATAGATAGTAAAGATGGTAAGAGACGGTTTTCCAAAAGAAAGACGATCAGTAGGAGGATCACAAAAACGATGAAATAACAACGGACAACTTACTGGAGGCACATTGAAAAGCAGACAGAGCCATGTCAACATAGACAGAAGAAGAAAAACAAATAACTAAAGATTTGAAATGTGCTTACTATACTTGTAAATGTATAAAATACATAGACATATTAACTTACCAACTTATGTGTTAACAATACGTACTGTGGTCTATAAATGGCATTGCTCAGCGTTATGATAATCGCAAAAACAAACAAGGTAAATCGGAACATGTTAAAGTATAGTATAGCAATAACGATGTAATAATTAATTTAAAAAAAAAGATGATTTTATAATTTGTTAATATGTAAGTAGGTAGAGCTTTAATAACACGAGGTGTATTGTTTTATTCAAACTAATTAAAATAAACAAAAATTACCAATTTGTTTATTGTTACATATCTTGTAGGGAGATAATTGATTGATATCTTCAAGAAGTTAAACCGGTTTCGCGGCCAGTGTTTTGAAATAGTACATTATTTTATGGGCGATTGTGTGAAGTTATTAATTTTTGACGTTCTTCTTTAGCATTGCCAAATGCGACGCGCTTGCTGATAATGTATTCACTTCGATTATAACAATCACCGCAATGGATTTGATAATGCAATTTTTTTCATAACCTTTTATCACTACCTTGTTTCATTCTAATACATCTAAAAAATTATCTGTCGGTAAATATTTCTAAAAGAATCCATGCGAACGATCTATACTTCGTTCATTAGATTTGATCACTAACATAAAGACGAATTACTAGAGATGGAAAGAAAGAAAGAAAGATAAAATACTAGGTGAAAGTAACGAATGAATAAATGCAAAGGTAATTGACAGAAGCGATGGTGAAAACTGACTGAATTCTGCATCTCATCATCAATTTCAAGATGTAGGTCGGCCGTGAAAACGGAATGTAAGCTAAAATATTTACGAGAAATGGTTGATTCGACTTTCATCTGAAGTAATAGGGTACAGTAGAGGCTGAAATGTACGTGCATTTTTAAACAGAGTATAAAGATACTACAAAGCATATTCTGTTTGTATGCTAATACTGGATAGGATAAAGACAAGTGTGTGAGAGTAGCTTAGGTGAGTGGATCACTTATGGTTAATACTAAAGGCGAAGTAACACTAAAGTAGAGTAAAGCATTATTAAGAGCTATTGAGAAAATGGAGTAGACATAGTAAAGCATTATCACATGAGTCGTAGACCAGGCCTTCTCCAACGGACAATTTTTAATAATAGATTGACATTTCTTAGTATCATTCGGTATGGTTTGTATGGTGTATTGGTATATAGTACTTCCTATACCCACGTACAAAAGCGATAAAATCTCAACTATACCGGGAAGCATTTAACACATTAAACGATACGTGAGTTGTACTTAACTCACACCCGGTTTAACTTCACACATAACGGTACAAACAAGTTTAAAGGGGCACCGATGGGTTCACCGCTATCTCCCGTGATAGCAAATCTTTTTATGCAAGACATAGAGGAACGGGCAATAAGAACAGCAGAATATAAACCCAAACTATGGCTTAGATATGTGCACGACACTTTCATCATATGGACACATGGAGTAGACAAACTTACTGCATTTCTAGAATACATTAACAGTATCCATCCCAAGATCAAGTTTACGATGGAATTAGAAAGTAATCAACAACTACCTTTCCTAGACGTCTTAATAATAAAGAAAGAAAACGGCAACATTGGATATACAGTGTATCGAAAACCAACTCACACTGACAGATACCTACATGCAGATTCACACCACTATCCTGCACAATTGAATTCAGTCATAAAAACTCTGACTATAAGATCTGAACGACTAACAGACGAAGAATACAAGAAAGAAGAAATGCAGAAAGTTACAAAAGCGTTAAAAAACAACGGCTTTTCCACACACAGAATCGAAAAGGCACGAAGACCACAAAAAACAACAAAAGAAATAAAAGAAGACGAAAAACCGATTGCCAAAACCACTCTACCGTATATTAAAGGCACAACAGAGAAGATAAGCAGGGTCCTGAGAAAACACAAAATAGAGACTGTCTTCAACACCGACAGAAAAATCGCATACCAAACATATTACCATCTGCCAAGACAAAGATTCCCAACAGCTATGGAAGAAAAAAAAAAGAAGAAAAAGAAAAATTAACGCTAATAATCGGGGACTTCAATACCAAAATAGGGGAACAACTATATAAAGAAGAATACAAAGTAAGACACCATGGATACGGCAAAAGAAATGATAGAGGACACACATTGATGAATTACTTGGAGGAGAAGCAAATATATGCAATGAATACATTCTTTAAGAAAAAACCCCAAAGAAAATGGACATGAATTAGTCCCAATGGTGAAACTAAATCAAAATTAATTATATTCTTTCAAAGACGTAACAGCCCTAAATCGCTTCTCAACTACTGGTAGCGACCACAGACTAGTTCGAGCCAAGCTGATCATTGATAGTAGATTTGAAACAAGAAAGAAAATGGAAAATAATCAAAAATTAGACATGAAAAAACTTAAACAAGAAAAACAGACGTACAAAGAGAGCATAAAGGAAATATTACCGACCAAGGAAGATATAGAACACAAACATATCAATGAAATAAACATGATATTTACTGAAACTCTAATGAAAGTTTCATATCCCAGGAAACAAAGATTTTTATAAACACAAGAAGAACATTACTAGACCAAGGGGAGAGAAATAAAATGGAATACAAAGAAATAATCAAAACTATTAGAAAAAATATCAAGGAGTGTAAACGGAGAGTACAGGAAAAAAAGATAGACAAAACAATTGAAAAAAATAGAAACATAAAGTGCTTAAATCAGAACCTTGTAAACACACAAATTAACAGCATAAAGAACAAAGAAGGAGTGGAGTTTTATCTCAATAAAACAGAACAAAAACCAACCCAAGAAATCCGTAACTAGTTACAACTGAAAATAAAGAACGTTAACTCTAACCTACAACCAGAAATCGGTAAAAATTAAATAAAAAAGGCACTCAAAGAAATGAAGAATTACAAATCTCCTGGGGAAGAAGGAATAACTGTGGAAATGCTAAAAAATGGGGGGGGGCAAACTATGGTGGAAGTACTTTATGTACTTATGAATAAAATATTGAACACAAAACAAATACCCACCGCATTGAACGAGGAAATAACACTATTACTATTTAAGAAAGGCGATAGAAAATATCTGAAAAACTATAGGCCCATAACGCTACTGAATATAATGTACACACCGTTAACTAAACTACTAACAAACAGATTAACAACTTAGATCAGTCAAGAGAGCAAGCCAGTTTTAGAAAAGGATTCAATGCAAGCGACCATCTGCTTACGATAAAAATATCAATTGAAAAGGCCAACGAATATCAAACCTGAATGTACATGGCATTTGTAGACTTTGAAAAAGCATTCGATTAGGTGGGACATTGAATATAAGATAGGGCGAGGAGTCAGACAGGGTGACACTATATCACCCAAACTGTTCAGTCAAACTTTGGCAGATGTTATGAAGAACTTACAATGGGAAAAACGGGGTATTAACATAAATGGCCAGTACTTGAATCACTTGAGATATGCAGACAATATTGTATTAATAACAGATAAAAGGGAAGAATTACAAAATATGATGGATGAATTAAATAGCGAATCAACAAAAATAGGTATACAAATGAATTATAATAAAACGAAAATTATGACCAACAAACCAGAAGACTAATTAATAATTATAATTGCACAAACAACTATAGAACAAGTAAAATAATATGTATATTTGGGACAACTAGTTAAATTAAATAAAGAAAAAGAATATAAGTAATTTTGTTTTAGTTTCACCATTGGGACTAATCCATGTCCATTTTTTTGGGGTTTTTTCTTAAAGAATGTATTCATTGCATATATTTGCTTCTCCTCCAAGTAATTCATCAATGTGTGTCCTCTATCATTTCTTTTGCCGTATCCATGGTGTCCTACTTTGTATTCTTCTTTATATAGTTGTTCCCCTATTTTGGTATTGAAGTCCCCGATTATTAGCGTTAATTTTGATTTCTTTTCTTCCATAGCTGTTGTTATTCGTAGAAATGTTCAATATCTTCATCGCTGTAGGTTTGAGCGTACACCTGTATGATTTTGAAGGAATTTTTAAAAAATCGACTTTTGAAGCTATAATTAAGCAGCGTATTATCAAAAATAACTTCATAGGCTTTTATTTAAAAGGATTTTTTATGTTTTTCAGTAAATTTGTGTCACTTTTCTATATAATTTGCCAAGCTTTACCTTCAGTTTTAAAATCAAATGGCAATTTTGCATTGTTTTAACCTAACCTTTTACAAAAATATCCATGATCAGGAAAACGCAGGTGGTGGATTGGCCCTAAGTATTCTCCGTGGACAATAAATATTTCACAGTTTAATGTTTTTCTTGATATTCTTACTAATTTACATATTTAATTAACTTAAAACTAAAGTATTCGTTTTATTTCTAATTACCTTATAGTGGATTTATGTCTGTTAGGTTGTTGTGTTCTGTATTATATAAAAGCTTTCTTGTTTTCTCAGCATTTTGTCTTCACTTCCTCTCTTAACCACGGGGTTTTCTTTTTTGGTATGTTAGTGTTTGTTACTTTCCTCTCTCCAAGTCATTCTGTTGCTAAGTTTAATATGTTATTTTTGAGTTTTCCCAGTTTTCCTGGATGCTATCGTTTTTTAATATTTCATTGTTAGCATCTTTTCTGATATTCTTTTTCTGTATTATAAGTATATACCAGATATTCCATGTAGTAATTCTCACCTAGATTTTAAATATTTTTCGCTTGTCCTTATTTCTTGCCGTAGTTATCTTCATATTATCAATTCTGTTCCGAAGCTGTACACTCTTTCTTTAAAGAATATATTTTTTTACGATCAGTAGGTTGCTACGGACCATAGACTACTGACAGCAAAAATGAGCATTAATTGGAAACATAACAAGACCCCTAAACAGAAGAACCGTTGAACACTATAAGAGAAAAACAATACAATATAGAACTACTCCAAGAACAATCAATAAGAGAACTATACCAACAACGTCTAGACCAAAAATTAATAGAATTTAGATACGGCAACATCGAATAAATATACGAGCATATAAAGGCGAGTATAAAGCAAGCAGCATTCAAAGCCCTTGGGGAAAAAGAACATATAACAAATAAACAGCACTATTATGAAATAAATGAAACAACAAAAAGAATAATTCAAGAAAAAAAGCAACTATACAGAAAATGGCTGACTACAAACAACGATGAAGTTTATAAAGAATATAGAGAAAAAGATAGAGAAGTAAAAAAATAAATAACACAGCAAAATAATGAAGAATGGGAAAGAATCTGCTTAAATATTGAAACATATATAGGAGGTACAAGAACTTCGGAGTCATGGAAAGTACTGAGAGGATTGAAACAAAACTCAAAAGAAAAAAATTAAATTGGGAAATATACAGGACAAAGAATGGAAGGACTACAAGGAACTATTAACAAAACAAAGACCACAATTCATTGGAAAAGAAAACAGGCGAAGACGAAGCAGATTCCCACAACAAGAAATAGAAATAGGAAACAGATAGGGAAATGAGAACGGCAATAAAAGCAATCAAAAATAAGAAAGCACCGGGACCTGGAGGCATCTCACCTGAGCTTATAAAATACGGATCAAAAAAATTACACCGGATGATACAATGGACATTTCAGAAAGCCATAAATGGAGAACAGCTCCCAAAGAAATGGACGGCGGCATATATGACATCTATATTTAAGAAAGGAGATAGAAAACGATGCGAAAACTACAGAGGAATAAGCGTTATATCATCAATAGGAAGATTATATGGGAAGATACTGCGAGAAACGATAGAGCAAGCGATAAAAGGCAAAATCGGAGAGGATCAGGCAGGCTTCACGGCAGGAAGATCATGCATAGATCACATATACACACTGGAACAACTGTTGGAAAAGAAAAAAGCAAAAAATAGAGATATACACTTGGCATTTGTGGACCTGAGAAAGGCGTATGACTCTGTACCAAGGTCAGAACTATGGGAGGCAATGTACAAATTAGAAATACAGACGGAACTTATAGAAGCTACAAAAGCTCTGTATAAAGAAAATAAAGTGTCCATTAAAATGGGAACAAGAATCATAGGAGAAATAGTACTAGAAACCAATTCGCTAAGAATTTTGCTTAGTTGAAAAGATATGTTGTGGAATGCAAGTTTTAGATTCCCCATGTCTCTCTTAACACCTTTATCAACGTCTGTTTTTGCCTTGCAATTCTTAGAAGGCACTGATTAAAGCGGAATTCTTGAATTTGGTTTTGAAAATTAGTCTACGATTTTATTATCAGATGTCGCTACATTGCGTCTATACGAAGCCATGTTATAGTTGCTTCCTAAGACAGAGAAGAATTATTTCACGTTCAGAGCGCTTGCGAAAGCCGTTCTGATGATGCCTATTGGGCTGAAATACGTATAAACGGATGCGCAAGCTCCCTATACGTGAAATAAAATCTTAACTGTCTTTTCCTTGTTATTTCGATATACTCTGTACGAGTACTAGAAACCAATTCGCTAAGAATTTTGCTTAGTTGAAAAGATATGTTGTGGAATGCAAGTTTTAGATTCCCCATGTCTCTCTTAACACCTTTATCAACGTCTGTTTTTGCCTTGCAATTCTTAGAAGGCACAGATTAAAGCGGAATTCTTGAATTTGGTTTCGAAAATTAGTCTACGATTTTATTATCAGATGTCGCTACATTGCGTCTATACGAAGCCATGTTATAGTTGCTTCCTAAGACAGAGAAGAATTATTTCACGTTCAGAGCGCTTGCGAAAGCCGTTCTGATGATGCCTATTGGGCTGAAATACGTATAAACGGATGCGCAAGCTCCCTATACGTGAAATAAAATCTTAACTGTCTTTTCCTTGTTAATCATAGGAGACTTCACCACAACAAAAGAGCTCCTGCAGGGCTGTTCTACATCTCCAACCCTATTCAAAATATACTTAGAGAAAGCCTTGACTACATGGAAAAGAAAATACGAAGGCATGGGAGTACCAGTACGGAACGAATACCTATATACATTAAGTTTTGCAGACGATCAAGTAGTGATTGCACAAGACCAAGACGACCTCGGCTACATGATGAAGAAACTACAAGAAGAATATACTAAGGCTGGCCTAGATATTAACCTCGCGAAAACAGAGTACCTATCTACAAGCGTTGCTACAAGTGAAGAAGATATAGAAGATCTACAGATTGATGACAACGTAACAATCAAAGGAAAGGATAAATTCAAATACCTGGGGTTTATAATCACGAAAAAGGCAACAACAGAGGAAGAAATTACACAAAGATTAGGACAAACAAGAACAGCAATCCGACAACTTAACTCAGTATGGTGGGATAGACACCTAAATATGAAGACAAAAACGCAGATTTATAAAACATTAGTGAATCCAGTATTATGACATATGGGGCTGAAAATTGGATTATAAACAAGAAAAACAGCAGTAAGATAGTAGCAACAGAGATGGAATGTCTGCGAAGATGCTGCAGAGTAACAAGAATGGATAGGAGAAGTAATGACGAAATAAAGCAAAGAACATCAATAGAAACAGACATACTAACATATATAGAACAAAAAAGACTAAAGTGGTATGGACATGTAAGAAGAACTAGCGACAGGAGATGGATAAAGAAAATAGCCGAATGGAGCCCCATAGGAAGGAGGAAAAGAGGACGACCCCGAAAATCCTGGAGGAACGAAGTAGACGACGCCATGAGTAAGAGAGGACTAAACGATGGAGAATGGAACAACAGAGAGTGATGGAAACGGTTGAGCGAGGGAAGGCAGTGAATACTGTAGAATCTCTAAATAGGTAGCAACCTATATATATATATATATATATATATATATATATATATATATATATATATATATATATATATATATATATATATAGGTTGCTACCTTGCTAGTAACCTTGCCAATCACTCTCCATATTTTATCCGGGCTTAGTACCAATTTTGGTAACCAGAGAGCTACTCAATCCACTCCCAATCACCCCAGGCAGTGTATTGCCTGGGAGATATGCATCTATTAATAATGAAATAAATCAAAAAAGTAAGAACTAACAAAGGATACCAAATAGGAGAAAAACAACTTATATTAATCTACTATGCATACGATGCAATACTACTTTCTCAAAGTAAAGATCATTTACAACGCATGTTGCATCAATTTAATATAACCGCGAGAAAATTTACTACGTTAATTTCCCCAAAAAAGACAAAATGCATGGTTATAGCAGCAGATTTACTTAGATGTTTATTGGAGCAAGGTCAGAAGTGATAAAGTTTAAATATTAGTTATCACATTTTCTAGCTACGGAAAGCTCAAAACAGAAATAAAAGATTAAGTGAATAAAGCAAACAAAGCTGTAGGTCATCAGACCAATAATGACATACGCGGCAGAAACACGACATAGCACAGAAAGGACAAAAAGAATGTTAGAAATAGCAGAAATAAAAACACTTGATGGAAAAGCATTATGGGACAGATCTAGAAGTATAAAAATACTATGGGACAGAGCCAGAAGTACAGCTATACGACGTAGGTGCAAGGTGGAGAACATCAAGGACTAGGTAAAAAAATAGAAAAGTAGAATGGAATGATCCGAAAATGCAGTTAGTTGTGTAAAAATTGGAACCAGAACCTCAAATGAATTTAAAGTCACTAAAGGCCTAAAGCAAGGATGCTGTTTGTCACCGACACTCTTTAAAATATACGTCCAAGAAGCATTGAGGAATTGGAGAAATAAATGTAGATTTATGGGCATCGAAGTAAGACAAGAAACTCTGTATACATTGTTGTTTGCGGATGATCAGGTGGTGGTTGCAACCGATAAGGAAGATATAAATTATATGAATCGAAAATTATTTGAGGAATATGCCAAATGGGGGCTAACTGTAAACATAAGCAAAACAGAATATTTAAAAATTGGAGGAAATACCACAGATCTGAGGCTTGAAAACGCAGTCATAAAAGGCTGCCACCAGTATAAATATCTAGGAAGCATCATATCAGCAGATGGCAGAGTTAAGATAGATGTACAAAACCGAATAACCCAAGGGAAAAAATGCATCCGAATATTGAATTCATTACTGTGGTCTAATAAAATAAAGATGCATACCAAACTTCGCGTATACAGAGCAATTGTAGAACCAATTACCACATATGGTGCCGAATGTTGGACGATGACAAAGAATGAACGAGATAAAGTAGACGTTGTGGAAATGGATTATCTTAGAAGGTCATGTCGAGTATCGAGAATGGAAAGAATCAGGAATGAGGAAATACGAAACCGTACAGGAATTAGAGATACTCTTTCAGATAGAATACAAGGAAGGCAATTACAATGGTATGGTCATGTGATGAGAATGGAGGAGGAGCGGTGGCCAAAGAAAGCCTTAATGTATGTTCCGCCAGAAAGAAGGAAAAGGGGAAGACCACCAAATTCCTGGAGAAGAGAAATTACAAAAACAATGCAATCTAGAGGCTTAGAAGAGGGAGATTGGAGAGATAGGAAAAGATGGAGGCTGAAATGCGGGAAGCGGCAATCGCCGTAGGACCCCCGTTATATGATAATGATGAGAATGGAATGATCACATAAGCCGAATGATAACAAAAAAATTAGTAAAGACGGTAAGAGACAATAAGAAGACGATCAGTAGGAAGACCCCGAAAACGATGGAACGACAACTTACTGGAGGCACATTAAAACACAGGGAGTCATGCCTACATAAAAAGAAGAAAAAATAACATTAAAAATTTTAAATGTGTTTATTATACTTATAAAATATGTAGACATTAACTTACCAACTTAGGTGTTAACCATATGTAATGTGGTATATAAATGGCATTGCTCAGAGTTATGATAATCGCAAAAACAAACAAGGTAAATCGGACCATGTTGAAGTATATGGAAATAACGAGGAAGTACTTAATTCTTAAAAAAAAACTTTTTTATATTTTGTTGACATCTAAGTAGGTAGTACTTTAATAATACGAGATGTATTGTTTTATTTAAACTAATTAAAATAAACAAAAATTATTAACTTCTTGATTACTACCTATCTTTTTAGGCTGATTGAAAGCTACAAAAAGTTGGAAGAGTTTCACGGCCAGTGTTTTGAAATTGTACAGTGTTTTGTCGATTTATGGGCTGTTGTGTAAAAATATTTATTTCTGATCTTTGCCTGCAGCATTGCCAAATCGAAGTACTTTTAGGTAACTGTTTTCACTTCGGTTACAACCACCGCAGCATCGAATTCTAAAATATACTTCTTCTCAGGACCTTTTATCGGTGCCTTATTTTTTTCAATTCGTCAAATAAACAGGTACAAAAAATTGTCTGTCGGTAAATATTTTTCGAAGAACTAATGAAATTGTCCGAATTCGGAATTTTCTATCTATGTGAACGATCTTCTTACGACGTATAGATAGATGGTGATCTTGGAAATTGGAAAATACTGCATAAATATTAGCAGACTTTATAGAAAGGCACTCTAAGCCTTCGAGCGACAGATTGTCGCTAGCAGTAGCAGTAAAATGTAGCGTGATAAATGAAAACAACAGCAGTGATACTGACTGGCTTCACGCGCTGTAGATTGTCGCTTCGTTTCGAGACCGAGATGCATCGTCAAGGTCGTGTCGCGTTCGAATAGGTCCAGACCTATTTTTTAGCAGTAATTTGCAGCGCGTTTGTGGCTCCACTAGCTCCACAAGTTTGTTGTTATAAATTACTTTAAAGTTTTTTCATACAATTTTGTGTCTTAATTCATAACAAAAAATTATAAGTTCTAAGAAAGAAATAAATCCAATATTTTCTTTATCAGTATTCTAGATAACGAAAATCATTGGATGTTTTTTTTTTCAATCCCAATTAACCTTATCAAACTGTACTTTATAATAGATTCCATTATTAAACAAGAAAAAGTTGAATAAAGAATAAACAGTTTTTATTGATTTCCCGAAAATCTATTTTTTGGATTTTCTTCTTCGAGCTGCTGATTCATTTTTATATAAGTGGTTGTCTAATCATATCATATAAATAAAATTTTAATAATTATTTATAGTAAAATTTTATTACCCTTTAGTGTTAATGTTTCGTTTTCGATAGCTTGGCGTGATTCATAAATAAAGGAGTGCAACAAAGCAGATTTTATGTCGCATCAGAATTTTTTTAATTATTGTAACATAAAAAAGCAAGTTAGATATTGGAAAAGAAAGATTCATTACATCAACCCAATATGATAAATGAATATAATCCACATATGGGTGCCGTCGATCCACTTGATAATTCAGTAGCAAATTGCAGAATACGCAGAGGTAAGAAGTGGTGGTGGCCCCTTTTTATCTTAATGAAAGTTAAATAGTTAAATATTTTATTTTTTTTATTTTTAGGTAGATACTTTTAGATTTTTATATAGAAAAATGTAAGCTAAGATCTAAAAAATGTAATTTCATTGGACTATTGTAAAAATTTTAAAGCCAGTCTATATACTATACTCCTCATATTACAATAATGGGAATTCCATGTTAATAGAAATTAACAAATAGGAAAAAGAGATAGGGGAGCACCGGGACTAGACAGCGGTAGGCATTGGACATTCTCATAATTCCCATTCCACTAGACAACAAGCGTATTTTATTTACGACTTCCCGTCTTCACTGTCGATAAGAATTGCTGTGTAAAAATATAAAATATTTACATTGCACTAACTAGAGGACAAATAAATAAATAACAAATCAATGTATGATAGAAAAATAATAGGATTTCGGTTTTAAATTCGGCAAAATATGTTTATACGAGACGAAAACCTCGAATTCCTTGGGAAACATATTCCCATGAAAGTTTTTGTATAATCAGTTTCATAAAATACCGCAGAATAATGTACAAGAGGTCGGTCATATAAAAAGTGGTCCTAATTTATTAAACAGTTTTGTATAAATCCATTTTTAGGTTGTGATAAGGCCATCAAACAACTAAAACAATGTTTTTAAATTAAATAAGCCCAAACTAAAGCATCAAAAACTGTTAGAACAAGGTTTGGTGAATTAAAAAATAATTGTGAGTTTTTGGGCCTTCAATCATCATTTTTCGTTGTTTTTTTTTTCAGTTTAAATTGTTTATAATTTGAAAACGATCAACTTACAATTAACCTTTTTTATTCAGAATGATCCAAAAAATGATAAAATAATGGTAAATGTTTTTAGGGTCTGTTTATTTTTTCGGACATGCGTATTTACGAGGTCCATGAGCTTTTGAAACATCTTTAACCGCACATATAACTTAAAGTATATTTCTATATTCTTAGTATCTATCTAGACGTCAAGCCGTCAGGTTACTTTGTACTGATGCTCGGGCATTTTCGAAATTTTCCATGCTGTTGTTCTAATATTTAGCAATTTGAAACTTTGTTTTTATAAAGCTAATTTTGTTTGTTTTGGTATTCTGATTGAGTATCTCTATTAGTTATGCCTAAATAATGAAAGTTTGTTATTATCTTTAAGATATATAAAGATGCTTTAATAAATTTTGTATTTATTTATCTCAATTATCTTGAGGGAGGGTATGGATACCTGTCCAAACCCTCCCAGAAGTATCCAAAACCTCCCTCATTTATAAAATTGTTACAGAAAACATGCCGTATAAATATAAATGACTAACCGAAAGACAATTTTCCAAAGAAGCCATGCGAAGTGCAACAGCTAATGTTTTTTTTTGGAAATTTTTCTATTAGAAAGCGCTCAACAGCATGAAGTTAAAAAATCAACACTAGCTTTATATGTAAAGAAAATTAGAGAACTAGGAATTGACAATACGACATTCTCCCCACATTTTGTTACATGCCAAGTATTTTCTAATGAAATGGAAGCCTTTTTTGAAAAAGCAAGTTGCTTTCAACCGATTTATAGGTAGCAAAGAGCTTCCCGCATTTGTAACATACAAAGAAGTGATTGTAAGATTACCAAATCCTTTGACAGATCAAAGTGCCAGATATAATGACATGATATATTTTAACATTGATCTTTCCCAGTACAGTTTATTTTAATAATGAATATTTTGTTTGTTTCATTGATATCTTTTTTGCAAATAAAAACCTTAAGTAATACTTTTGAATTTATTCGTTTATTGTTCAGACGTGGTTTAGACCAGATCCTCTTGGTCAGTCGGGAGGGTATGGACACATTACCTCAAGTATGTATAGGAGAATATTTCATTCACATTGTTATATTTGTACACAAACTATGCAAATATATAGTGAGGAGACATTCATTCTTCTTCTTCTTCTTCTTCCTATGCCGTCCCCATTAACGGAGGTTGGCGACCACATTTTTAAAAGCTTCTCTGTCTTTTGCAACGTGGAATAATTCGTCTACAGTCATGTTTGTCCAGTCTCGAATATTTCGCAGCCATGACTTCCTCTTTCTACCTATTCCCTTTTTGCCATCGACTCTACCCTGCATGATGACCTGCAAAAGACTATATTTATTATTTCTTAGTATGTGTCCAAGGTATGCAGTCTTGCGTACTTTTATCGTTCTCAACAATTTTTTTGTCTCGACCCATCCTTCTCAGCACTTCCTCATTGGTGACCCTGGCAGTCCATGGAATTCTCAACATTCTCCGGTATATCCAAAGTTCAAAGGCTTCAATATTTTTAACTATTTGCGCTTTTAGTGTCCATGTTTCTACACCGTACAATATTTGCGACCAGACGTAACATTCAACAAACCTCAGTCTCAGCGCAGTATTCAGATTTTTGTCACAGAACAATTGTTTGAATTTTAAGAACGCTGCCCTTGCCATTTCTATTCGTACCCGGATCTCTTCGTCTGGATCTAATTCTGTGTTGATGTAAGCTACCAGATATTTATATTTTGTCACTCTCTCCATTTGCTTTCCACCAAGAGTTAGTTGTTCATTATTTATTGGACTCCTTGATACTATCATAAATTTGGTCTTATCTGTGTTGATGTCAAGTCCCATTTGAATGCATTCACTATTTATTGCATCTAGTAAAGTTTGTAGTTCTTCTATACTCTCAGCCATAATTACCGTGTCATCTGCAAATCTCATGGTGTTTATGATTTCTCCACCAATTCTTATTCCCTCTTTTCTTTCCCATAAGGCTTTTCTGAATATGACCTGCGAGTACACGTTGAAAAGCGTCGGAGACAAGACGCATCTTTGCCTAACCCCTCTCGCAATCGGTATATTATTTGTTTCTATATCGTTCACCTTTACTACTGCTTTCTGGTTCCAGTATATAGCCTTAATAAACTCAATGTCTTTTTTGTCTATTGATGTCTTAATTGATGTTTTTTAATTCATCTATTAACTTTATATGCTGCACTCGGTCAAAGGCCTTCCTAAAGTCTATGAAGCATACATATGCACTCTTGTTATATTCCCGACATTTCTGCAATTCATTAATCAGTATGATTTCAAAATTTTAGTTATCCACGTCCACGCCATAATTATTGTTTATTAAAAAATTATCCAAACCCTCCTGGCGCTCCCCCCCATTATAGGTTTTTTATACATTCGTTATTTAAAATAGGAAATTTTTTAATATTTAGATTTTTGCTTCTAACTTTTTAATTTCTTTATTTCTTGTATTGCATCACTTAAGTTATTAAAAAATATACGTTACTAAATTAAACTTCTTTAATAATAATAAAAATTCCTATTTATTTTATAATAACTAGTGAATTGTTACAAGTTGGAGGGCGGTTCTTCCAATTATAGGTTTAAATGAAGACTCCCTCGGATATATTGTTATCGCTTGGTATCATAAATTACGTCAGGAACAGTTTTTTTTAAATAATAACATGATGTACTGTTTTGCAGTGCCGTATATTTTACGTAATTTTATACAAAGTGTTCACATGGAATATTCGCAATTACTTCGCAAAATTATGCAAAAATATAATACATTTTCCATATACATTTGAATAGTCAATATTTTTATTTTATGATTAAATTATAAATGGGAAATTTTCACAAATGCTACTACTACTAAAATAGTACTTTGTAAACAAAAAATTATATTGTTTACAAAGCAATAAAGTTAATGAAATGTACTTAGTTCACGAAAAATCGCAATATTGTTGTATTCAGGCAATAGTGCGAGCACTGTCAGATCTTTATTTAACGTAAAATATTATAATGCACTCCAATTCCATTCCGGGTTATACAACAATTCAAAGAATTTCAATATAGTTTTACTGTGATCCTTCTTAAAAATTATTTATGATAATTTCTAAATATAAATATATAACAAATGTTCAAACAATAAGCCATTTTGTACTAAGTAGTATTCCACTCGCTTGTAAAATTCTCGTCTAACATTAGCCTGAACGTGTGTTATTTTTGCACACTCTTGAATAATTCGCATTTTTAATGCTTCAATATCTGCAAATTTTTAGTCTTTTCGTTGGGATCTAGATCTTCCAATCTCGGGGGCCACTCAATATTACAGTCAGGTCTAATCAAACAATTATTAAAGCTGTTTTTAAGGAATTTCTTAACCTCCCAGTTATTGTTCGAAGGGCATCCATCCATTTGAAACCAAATTTCTTCTAGATCTGGAGCTATTTCTGCAAGTCTGGGTAAAATATTTTCTTGTAGCAAGTCTAAAAATTTTTTTGAACTTAAACTCTTCTCGTAGAAAAATGGCCCAATAATATTGAGTCTTAAATATTCCTAGCCAGACATTTATTTTTCAAAAATATTGGGTATGACTGTCAATAATATCCTCAGGCTTTCTTGTCGACGAAATCCTATAATTTTGAACAATTGGTTCATTATTTAATGTAAATGTACATTCATCATTAAACAAAATGTTTTTAAAAATTGTCTGTCTGCATTAGCCCTCTCTAAAATTTCATAACAAAATTCCGGTCGTCACCCAGCATCTCCTTCTCTCTTAGTTCTTGATGACATTGAAACTTACATGATCGGAATTTATTTCTTTTCAAAATTTTTAAGGCCGTGGAACTATAAATATTAAACTGGTCTGAAATGGTCCGAGAACTTATTTTAGGATTTTCTACAACTCCTGTTAATACATTTATTTCATTTTGATTTTCTAAATTTCTTGGTATTTCAGCAATATTTTTTGTACAGGTACAATTAGAAATCACGGTCCCAGTTTTTTCAAAATTTTGTAAAATCCTTTGAATTGTTGAATGACTTGGAATTGGTCTATTGGGATATCTTACGCTAAATAAATTGCCTAAGTTAAACATTTTTATTATTGCTACTTTCTCCTGAACTGAGTATATTTTTTAATCAACAATATTGTTTTAAACAATAAATCACAAAATAAAAATTTTGGCAATTCAAATATTCTCATATATCAGAAACATCAATATGACCAAAAGATCTAAAAAACTGTTATCTTGATTATTTTGTTTAAGAGTTAAATATAATTTTCAGACTTAAGTAATCACTTTGTTTAAAAAAATGTAGATACAAAAACGAACACAACAAAATTCAAATACATAAAGAGATATATGTATAATAACTTGAAAAATAGAAAAGTTTTGAGTTGGTTAAAAAAATACTTAATTTTAAATATTTCTTGAAGCATCATATTATAATTATAAATTAAGGATTTCTTCACTGTAAGGATCTGAACTACTCAGTGTCTATTATGATTTGTTGAATGTTAATGTCAACCATATTTTTTTCTCGAATCTACCAATTTTTAATATTTTTTTTTAAATATATATGTATATTTAAAATATCAAATGGTTCTGTATGTACAGTGGACAGTATTACCATTCATTTTGATCTTTGCCTTTTAATTCTAATATAGAGTTGTGATGTTTTCTGTCATTTCCGTCCATGCAGATCTCTTGTAGTTTGTGTATCAGCAAGTCATGCCTAGTAGGATCTAGTGCATAAAACATGAATAGCATGTTGGTAACGTAGCAGTTTTGGGGAAAGTATATTAATATAAAGAGAGCCTCTCTGGTCAAAAATACATCTAATACGATAAACTTGGTGAAATTACTGCGTACACTAACTGTAAATCTTTAAAACACTTAAGTGGTTTGTGTGGGTAAAACTAAACAATTATTACAATATAGAAAACATTAATTAGATGACACCTACATAGTATTAAAAGTACAAATGCAATTGTAACCTTATTAATTAGTTATATAATAAAAATATTAACCAATTACTCCAGAATATCGCGGAGAATAGTATTTACGTGTTCCATTTTAAAGTCAACGGCTGTGGACGAAGTGTCCGAAAAATATATAGCTGGTAAGTTATATTTAACACAAATATATATTTGTTCAACTTCGCTTAATGCGAAAAAAATTAAAACGACTATGGAGTTTTTAGGTTAGGTTGGAGTTCCTTAAAAGGAAAGATTGAAACAATAATGATACAAAAAGCGTAAATTATATTATACCAAAACAGCGTTCGAAATTATTAATCAAAGATATATACAGTCCCCTTAAAGTTTCTCATTGACATCAACCTGATGTTCCATTATCACAATCTAGTTTATAAGATCAATAAGCAATTAAATTCTAGCCTAACTTAACTAATAGGATCTATTAATACCAAGTTACATTCTTTAGCGTTTTTAGTTTTACTACCTTAGTTTAGTACACAACTTTACATCGCACCTTTTCTGACTAAACACTCATTCTATTAGATCAAGTGGTTTTCTTCGTTTTAGTATCCTAAGCACGTTAGTATTATCTAAGAGTTGAGGAACCTCTGGATTTACGTGCTGATGAAGCCTTTTTTTTTTCAAAGACTAAAGTGGTATGGACATGTATGAAGAACTAGCGACAGCAGATGGATAAAGAGAGTAACCGAATGGAGCCCCATAGGAAGGAGGAAAATAGTACGACCTCGAAAATCCTGGAGGAACGAAGTAGTAGACGACACCATGAGTAAGAGAGTCCTAAACGATGGAGAATGGGACAACAGAGAAAGATGCAAACGGTTGAGTAAGCGGAAGGCAGTGAATACTGTAGAATCCCTGAATATGTATATATATGAAGCCTTTTTTCATGACCCTTAGCTTGTTGTTTATTTATGGAAGTTATCTTTAAGAACATACCAGGGGGCATCGACTATGCCTCGGAGTACTTTTGTCTGGAACCTTTGTATAAGACTCACATTGCTTGCACTGATACATCCACATAATTGGATGCCGTATGTCTACACCAGTTTGAGGACTTTTTTTTTGTATTTCAACTTAAGTTCTTCTTGATTTTTCTTAACGTGTGTTTTCCATCTCAATTGAGCGTCCAGTGTAATACCTAGGTATTTAGTCGTGTTGACATAAGGAACTGTATGATGATTGATATATTATGTGGGTGTATGCTCAACATTTTGTTGGTAAAATCTATATTTGCTGATTTCAGTACGTTTAATTAATTACGCCATTTGTTTGTATACTTCTACACTTCGGCAATTGCATTCTGTAACTTATCTGTTAATTCAATTACCTTGTCATCAACAGCCATAATTGTCATTAGCATCAGCCATCAGCAAACGTAGCTACAATATATTGCTCTGAAACTGGCAGGTCTTTAGTGTATAGCAGATATAGGACGGATCCCAGTACACTTCCTTGTGGTACCCCTGCACTAATTTTTCTTATTTTAGAATAAGCATATTCCTACTTAATCCTGAAGTATCTCTGTGATAAATATGAAATTAAGATCTTTGAGTATTGGACAAGAAGTGCCACTTTTATCTCATGATCCAATCCTTTGTGTCAGATCTTGTCGAATGCCTGTACTAAATCCAAAAATAATTATGAACAAATCTTTAGTTCTTCAAGTGATCTTTCGATCTCGTCCGTAATCCGGTGGACTTGATCAATTGTAGAGTGCTGATTTCGGAATCCAATTTAATAATCAGAGTTGAATCGTCTTTTTACCCACAATAGGTTTCAGCCTCTAGAGCAAGAGCTTCTTAAACAGTTTTGATATAATCGTTAGCAAGAATATTGGCCAATACGACGTTATTTCATGTAGCGGTTTGCTTGGTTTTGGGATCTCTTTGTGATTTAGCTACCTTCCATAGTTGTGGAACATAATTTAAATGAACCGATGCGTTAGTTAAATTAGTAAGTTTAAGGACCTGCCCAGTTATCAGATAGTAGCCGGGGGCCGTTTTGGGATTAACGTTCGTGCCTATTTTATTTTTAACTTCTTTAGTGGGGTTAAAGGAATAACCACATCATCTTGCCGAACAACTTCGGGGAGAGATTCATCTATGTATGTCTACTATATATGGTTGAAAAACACTTTCGAGATAGTTTACAAATTTAATGCTTTTTGTTCGTTGTTTTTCGCCCGATCTTATTGTTTATTTTTTATGGGAGGCGTTTGCATAATTGGTCTTTTTAAATTTTTGGTGGTTTTCCATAGCGAGTATTCAAAAATAAAATTATTTGTCAAGTGTATCAAAAATTCGCTAATGGATTTGTATTTAAGTTGCCTAATCTCTTTTTTTAATTATAAGGCAAGTTGATTTACTTTTGTTCTGTCTTGTAGTGCTCTGGTTAGTTGCGATTTTTTTTGTTGTTCTTTTTTCATAGACCAATTCCACGATTTCTTTTTTTTTACTACTAAGAAGATTAAAAGAACAAGCTACCAAGGATAGTTTTTTCTTTTATTCTTCAACAATGGGTCTAAGGAACAAGGTCTATAAAATGGTACTGACCACTCTTCATATGGTGCTTGGAGGAATCTGTACAGAATGCTTGACTTCTGTATAGAAAAATGGGAAAAACTATCGAAGGCCAATGTGAATTAGATTAGTTGGATTTTCGTCGAAATCTAGCAAGAGCTTTGCTTACTTACTATGGCACTCCGCGTTCTAAATCAGGACCTTTGCACTAAACAGTTAAACGAACTGTGGTTAACAGGAGATTTGATAATGTTGTTCAAAGAGTCGCAAGCAAAATGAACTCTTTGTAATTTATGCCACTCAAAAACAATTAAAAAATGTATTAAGTGTAATATTGCACTTCACGAAAAATGTTTTATAAAATTTCATGATAAATGAGACTTTTTTCTGTGCTACTTTGGAATGTTTTAATTCTGGTCCTGTACTCTTGTTGAATAAATTTGTTTTTGATTTGTGTATTTATTTTGTAAAATAAATTTTGTGTTAAATTTAAAGCCTTTTTCTTTTTTATTTGGGTGAGGATTTTTTTGGTGCTATAAAAGTTTAATTTAGGTTTTTAGTTTCTGAGATTTTATTAGAGGTTGGAATTTGCTTTTTTGCTTAATTATTTGTTTTAATATTATTATTGCTATTTGTAAGATATATTGTGTACTGTAAGCGAAACAGTTTTTGTTGGGATATCTATAGAAATAGGGTTGTATCATCTGAAATGTTTGTTACTGGATTATTTTTTATTTACTTCAATCGATTAAAGTTCTAAGATATATGTTTATGTCACTTGTATCGGATATTTCAGTTGCTGTTGATATAGAATTTTTATCTTTGTGGCTAATAGTATTTCAACGAGAGTGTTTTAAACCATCTAGGGATAGAAGGATTCTGTAAGGAGTGTTGTCATAGGTTATTAAGATTGGGTTTGAAATTCATTTGCTAATTTATTATCGGAGAGACAAATATTTGCCGTCTAAAGCTTAAGACATAGCAATACTCAGACTCGGGCATGCCAACTTTCAAAAACGTTAATTTGGATACTGTAGTTAGTTCTAGTTGCTTAAGTTCATCTGCTATAACACTGTTCGGGATTCAGAGGCACATGTTTGATATTACTAATCCCCATGCTGGCGTAATAAGTCTTATAATTTCATAGCCTTGAATAACTATGGTTTTATGGTTTTTTAGTGCGGTAACTACTATGCTAGTATTGTTTAAGTGAATACAAATTTGGTTGTAGGTTATTCGTGATGCAAAGATAATATTTGTTGGTGTGAGTAGAGATCCTACGGCTTGTATATATTTGGGTATTTTAATACCTTGGATAATGACTTGTTATTTTGAAGGAAAATTGAAGTTGCTTACTTGATTGGAAAATGTCGATATTGATGATATAGTAGGTGTGCTAATATAAATACTATTTTAATGGAAATAATCCACAATTAAAGATTAGAATAAGTTTATTGACGTTATACAGTGTGTTCATAAAGTGCGAAAACGGTCTATTATCTCATGACTTAATTATTTTCAGAGTTAAAGCTCTGACAGGTCGATTTTTATTTTTGTTTTTTAACCTTTTTGGAACAAAAATACTTTTTACCCCACTACCTTAGCAGATATGACGTTATCGATTACTTTTTTAAATAGAAAGGGCATATTTTTATCTAAAAAAATAAAAACCCATTGTAGGAAGCCTTGTACCTGGCTAACTACATTACGAGAGTTGAAATTCTTTCGATTCCAAGACTTACTTCAAAGGACTTTTGATGTATCTCCATAGGTTGGGTTCTTTACAGTGTCCGTTGAATGATAAGGATTCTTGATTTGAGCAAATACAGCTGCAGAGAAATAAAAACGCGTTTGACGCGGCTTATAATTAAAACCTTTAGAGTAGAAAGGTCCAACGCGGCCGTACGTTACTATGTAATTTCAAATACACTTTCTTTATAACATATATGAAAACACCGGTTTGAGAATATCCGATTTCGGCGAGCGAGTACTTGATACGTGAATTGATAAATTTACTATTGTCGTGGTGTGAAATCATTTAACAGCCAGACGCCAGAAGGCGGGGTGTTGCGGAGAAAAATTGACCAAATGACTATTCTTCGCTAAGAAAAGTCTAAACGTTTGTAGAATACTTTAAGTATAAGTAATTACATTTTTATTATTTTATATTTAAAAAAAACTAATGTTCGTTTCTGGAACACCAATATTTTTCTGAGTACAACCGTACCAAACTCATCACATTCAATCTTCAGTGTATAGAGTGTAAAGGAAACCAGTGCTCTTATTTCTTAAAATTTAATTCAAAATTTATTATTTAAGAAAAATATTAAAAAAGTCATTTCTTATTAAAGACAAACAAATAACATAATTGCAACAAATGCTCGAATGGAGTGGCCTATTGTTGTACGATACAGAAGGTAACTTGTTTATCTATTAAGATAAGCAATCCCATTTTAGTTTATTGCCAAAAATCAAGTGTGCTGTGAAGACATGTTAAATTCATTAGCAAACAGATAGTTATTTCGTAGTTACCACTCGATATATCAATATTAAATTGGTTTGTTGTGACACATCAATTTAGAAGTCTGCACAAGTATCTTTTTAAGAAACATCACCCGAATAGAAAATATTTAATATATATTTTATACCCAATATCCCTAAAAGGTAAATGTATGGGCTGAGATTGTTAGGAATACCATTGTAGGACCGTATTTTTTGACGGTACTGTGACGGGTGAAAGGTATTTAGAGATGTTGCAAATCTACGTAGTTCCATTTTTAACCGCAACATTTCTAGGTATCAATAATTCTGGTCAAATAGATCCGACCATTTGATTTTATCAGGATAGAGCAAGTCCACATTATGCTGTAGTTAGAAATTAGGTTGGAAATTTTCTAAATGCAACTTTTCTCAATCGCTGGATTGGACGACGCGGCCATATTGAATGGTCACTGCTAGGTCGCCAGATTTGAATTCTATAAACTTTTCTATTTGGGGTTATTTGAGAAGTAAGGTATATGTAAACCGACCGACCTACCAATTTGGTAAACCTCAAACAGAGATATGCTCAAGAATTCAATGGACGTCTTGGAAACGGTCAATTAAATTAAGGAGCCCTTTATTATGTTATTTGTTTGTCCTTAATATAAAATGACTTCTTTAATAATGTTCCTTGTAAAATAAATTTTGAATTAAATTTTAAGAAATACGAGCACTGGTTTTCTTTACGCTCCGTTTACTGAAGTTTAAATGTGATGATTTTAATACAGTTGTACTTAGAAAAATATGGGTTTTTAATTTTTTAGATAAAAATATGCCCTCTCTATTTAAAAAAATTGTCGAGGACGCCACATCTGCTAAGATAGTGGGGCTAAAAGTTATTTTTTTTTTTTCAAAAGGTTAAAAAACAAAAAGAAAAATCAACCTGTCAGAGCTTTAACTCTGAAAATAATTAGGTCATGAGATAGTAGACCGTCTTCACACTTTATGAACACACTGTATATGTATATATACGGTATGCTAATATGTTCAAAATTATCCATTTTTAATTTTCGTTTTTATTTGATAGAATTTTGTTAAGCCGGCCCTGTATCGGCTAATTAGTTCGACTTATCGAAGTTGTCCAAAAAACAGAAACAGGATTATTGAATGTGTTGTATTGAATTATTGGTTATATTTAATATTTCATTTTGTTTAATTTATATTAAATTGGTAATGTACTCAAATGTAGTTTATTTTTTGTGCGATGAAACTTTAATTTGAAATAAACTACAATTATTAAAAGTAATAAAATACAAATAAAATAATAAAAATTCACTTCATATTTAGCTAGCAATATTTTGCGTTTTTTCAATATAAACCGCTGAATAGCTAGTTTACTAAGAGCAGGTTTAAATCGGCCTTTTACAAATTTTTTTAAGTATGGAAAGGTGGTACACAGGGAGACGCGGTACACAGTAAGACAACCAATCTAAATTCAAAAGTTTTCTTCCATTTGCTTCGCCAATTTACTTAAGGAGGGCTAGTACATCACAGATGTCACTACTGTTGTTATTTTTGCAATATGGCGTATAGTGTAAATGTGTTTAACTAAAACGTGTTTTTGATAGTATAAAGTTACATTTAAACCAATATTCAGAGTGTTATCTTGCTGAAACTATAAGCAGTTATTGAGTGATCTCAGCTGAATATTGGCGCATCAGGTGTTGTGAACAAGGAAGGTTGTTGTTTATAACTTATAACTTGTTGTACTTTTTCAGAATGGTAAATTTCAAAATAACGTCCAACAGTACCCAGTGAGTAAAGCATTACTGGTACATAGTGGGACTGTCTCACTGTGTACCACAAATGAACATTAATACAATTACTTGAATATAATGATATTGTTTTGTTGCAGATCCCTAGTAAACTGAATTTTCAATGTCCAATGTCCAACAGATGTCCAATACTGTTAATGCTGTCATTGATTGAATATGTTCATTAAGACAGGCCGCACAACAATTTGATGTCAAATTTTAAACCCTTCAGAGATAATGATATGTGCATAAGAAAAGAAATAATCCTGAAAATTTATCAATCATTATGCAACTAAATTATTCGGCAAACAAAATTTTTATAGATGAACGGGAAGATATTCTGTGTAACTCCATTAAAACTTGCAGTAATATGGCGTACGGCCTAACCACCGTAGCTGTAAGACGCATCGCATTTCTTATTCTTCTTCATATTTTTCTACTTCTTGGAGATCTTTAGATCTGTTTAATTCTGAAGCTGCCTCTGGTTAATTTCGTGGGAGGTAGATTGCCAACTATCCCTCCATCTTTTAGGTGGTCTTTCTGGAGGTCGTGAACCGGGCGGGTTGTGTTCTAGGGCAATTTTTGGGAGTCTATTCTCATCCATTCATCTTACATGACTGTACAACATCCTTTTATTACAATATCTTAAATTTTGCACTGCTCTCTAACGTTTGTATTTCTCACCCTATCTCTTCTTGTTTTGATCACAATTGTTCTTAGGGTTTTCATCTCGGCAACCCCTAGCATCTGTTTCGTTTTGTTGGCATCTTCGCGCACTTCTACGCCATATGTCATGATGGGTCGTATGTAAGTCTTATAGATTCTAATTTTACTATCTATGCGCATATACGGATTTGACCAGACTATCTCCCGCAGACATCCCGACAATGCGGATGCTTTGTTGATCTGACTCCTTAGGTCCTTTACTGGGTCGTGTCTGCATCACCTGTTCTATGGGGTTGTTCTCAACCACTAACTTACATCTGAGCGGATCTTTTGGTATTGTCATACATTTAGTTTTGTTGGTAGAAATGGTCATATTTAGTTGGCGGCTTATTTGAAAGAAGGGAAAGAGCTGTCTCTGAAGTTCATCTTCTGATTCGGCAATAATTGCTGCACCATTTCCACACACCATACCAATTCTTTTGTTGCCCATTCTGTATCCGAGATTAGGAGATGTTATTTTGTTTATAATTTTGTCCATGAGCAGGTTAAACAAGAAGGGGCTTAAACTGTCGCCTTGTCTAATTCCTTCCGGTGTTAGAATATTTTCAGTGAATTGGTCTCCTGCTCTAACTTTGGTTACATTGTTGTTATTTAGGTTATGGACTATCTTTGTTATGTTGGTCGGCGTTTTATTTTCTATTAATATATTTAGAATGTCTTCCAAGCGAACCTTGTCGAACGCCTTCGTTAGACCAATGAAGCAAATATACGCTGGTATGCTGAACTCTATAGCTTTTTCTTTTATTTGTTTTATTATGAATACTGCATCTGTTATAGTCCGCCCTCTTGTAAAACCTTGTTGTTCTTCAGCATTAGTGATTTGCCTTTCCAATTTGCCCTTAAGAATACTTGTGAAAAGTTTCATCGTTGTGCATCGCATTTGATGTAGCTGAAGTAAACAAATTAAACGTACCAAAATCATGGATATAACGTAGAATGGCCGGTATCGACTGGCTTCGTGCATTTATGAAAAGAAAAAAGTTGAGCATACGACAACCTGAGGCATGTAGCTTGGCACGCTTAACTTCTTTCAACCGACACAACGTTTAGCTGTTTTTTGATAATCTTCATAACATCCTAAACAAATATCCTATTTTAATTGAGAGTTCACTTATTTTTAATCTTGATGAAACTAGCACAAAAACTGTCCACGACCCCAAAAAAGTTGTGACTGAAAAAGGCATTAAACAAGTAAATAGCTGCACTAGTGGTGCACATGGTGTACTAGTTACCACCTGTTGTATAATATCCGCCCTTGGCACATACTGTCCACCAGTTATGGTATTTCCACGTAAATTCTTTAAAGAGCATAATATGCTTAATGGAGCATCTCGTGATACCTTGGGACTAGCTAACCCTTTAGGCTGGATAACAGAAGAACTGTTTTTACAAGTATTAGAACATTTCATCAAATACAGCAGCAGTTCCAAAGCAAATCCCTCGCTGCTATTACTTAATAACCACGAGAACCACGTCCCAGTTTAAGTAACCATGAAGGCTCTAGAAGCAGGTGTCCATTATTGACCTTGCCCCCACATTGTAGCAACAATTTTCAGCCTTAGATGTGACTATCTTTGGGCTTTTCAAGGCATATTATAATGCTACATGTAAAGCTTGGCTACTGAATCATCCAGGAGCGCTTATCACAATATACAATATCGCTGAGTTGGTTGGTACAGCACACGATAAAACTTTCGTACCTCAAAATATTAGGTCAGACTTTGAAAAAACAGGGATATGTGTTTTCAATCAAAATATTTTAAGAGAGAGCGACTTTTTTGGATCGACAGTGATAGATCGTCCTATGGATATTGTAGAAGATGAGTCCTTCAATAACGTCCTTCTAGGACCATCGGCTGTAAACTCTGTTCTTCTAGACCCAAGCCCTGAAAAACCCTCTAGAACTACGAAAGAAAATAAAAATTTCATTTTACCAGAGATTTTGCAAGGATATCCTAAGGCTAAGGCAAGAAAAGTTAATAGGAATCCGAGAGAGAAGAAAAAAAGTAGGATCCTCACAAGCACGCCTGAGAAAGATGCGCTGAAGCAAAACGGAACCAGTTGGTTTCTTTGACAATGAAACAGACAGTTACACGTGTTGTGAATATTGAGAGTTCTTCGGATGAAAGTGAACCAGTTTTTAATTTGGGAGATAGTCATGATAACGCTGATTCTTGTATAGGACCAGTGGATGATGAAGCATTTGACTGCAGTCGTGACCCTGTAGAGGGTGACTATGTTTTAGTGAGATTCCAAGAAAAGTCCAAAAATATATTTTACGTGGGACTTGTTG
This sequence comes from Diabrotica undecimpunctata, assembly GCF_040954645.1. Classification (NCBI taxonomy): domain Eukaryota; kingdom Metazoa; phylum Arthropoda; class Insecta; order Coleoptera; family Chrysomelidae; genus Diabrotica; species Diabrotica undecimpunctata. Next base: position 31,043,471 of record NC_092809.1, on the reverse strand, counting down.
TATCGTGCAACAATTCAGAAGTAGAGGTCAATTTTATACGCAAAACCAACAAAATAGGTGCCTCGTATTTCCCACTGTCCCTGATATTGCTTTCGTGAAAAAAGAATACGTCAGATTTGTTCTTCCAAATGCAACGCCATTTCGCAATAACCAGAGGCTCGCAGCATCGCATCTTACAATAAATTTGAAATAAATTTTGGTCATCTAGACGTTCGCTAATTAGCCTTTAATTCAGATATCAGCTCTTAGGTTTTCTTGGGAAATAAGTATTTTACTAAGTTATAGGTTATAGTCACTATTTTTTTTTTATTTTTATTATCGATCTATGAAATATATCATGTGTCTCACTGTGTACTAGAAACATGTCTCAATATGTACCAGGGGTGGTACACACTGAGACATGTAAAAGGTTATTTTTAAGGTTACATAACTTTTTTGAATTAACACTACAGGCCTTTATATTTGTGGAAGTAATACATAAAATACCAAAAATCATTATAGCTGAAGCTGTCAGTTTTTATCGATGAATAAAAAAATTATATTGCCAATAATTCATTTTTGGTCTTACTTTGTACAAACTTTCCCTACTTTATTTGGATTTTATGAGATATACTGACTTTCTATTTCAACTACGCACACACGAGGATTAAGTTAATAACAATGATTGATACTACGGAACATTGAATATTCGTTGACATTTTATTGATATATTTACTTTAGTCTAAGTAATTTATATAATTTATTGTATAATTTATTAATTAAGATATTCTCTAGATTTCCATTTAACTTTAGCTGTCATAATATTTAACTCTATTATATTTTAAGTGTATGATTGAGTGTCGATGATAAAACCTGGTTCATGCTCTTAAACTGAATTTGTTTTCATGTATATTTTTAAGGCGTTCTTTTATATCTTCTGCATTTCTTGTATCTGGTTATAAACGAAGTTTTCCTAGTATTCTCTTTTTTTGCCTATAAAAAAAACATGCAATATTAGAAAGTAAGTAAAACAAGGTAATTAAACAATTACAGTATTAATTACTGGTTAAAAAATTACTACATATTTATGGATTTATTCTTTTTCTAGAAATACCTCATGAGACAACACAAAAAGCTCGGGTTCGTTCGGAAAAATATCCCAATTACTTTTTTGCATATTCACTTTCATGAGATACCCCAAAGTAAGATTCAAGAGGTCACGTGGGCGAAAAATTGTTCAATTTAAAAAAAAATATTTTTTTAACAATAAATTTTTTTGGCACGTACAGATTTTTATTAAATTTTTTGGATCCATCTGAACAAAATAAGTCTCTTGTAGTTTTTTTATAAACTTTATCGTTTTATAGTTATAAATAATTTAAAACTAAGAAAATACGATTTTCGAGGCTCAAAAATACAAATAAAAAATATTATTTTGAATTCACCAAGAACCCAAATTCAAGTACAAATCTTGTTCTATTATCTCCCGGTAAATATTTTCGGCCTGTTTCATTTTAAAACATTGTTTTTTTAGTCGTTAACGAAGTGGTTATGCCAATATGGGTGCTCGGACAGAGACGTGTAGATGAGAGAGAAACAAAATTTATGGCACACACTTTTGCTCGTTTTAATCCTCATGGTAAAAATGAGCGCCCGACCTGTCATACGCGCTATATTATCAATTAAAAAACAATGGTCGATTACGCCCGGAGAGCAGCATAATCCAGCCAGAGGGCCTGTGATCCGTTAACACCAGTGGGACATACCAGATTTTATTTTTCAATTCACATAATACAAAAACTAAAATTAAGATGTTTTTACTTTTTATTTTACTACACCTACAAAATATATATGCAGATTTTCTATGTACTACTGGTGTTACCAAATGATTGTGCCCATCGAGCAACATCCATCAATAGGGTCAGAGGCCCTCTGGCTGGATTATGTTGCTCTTCAAGCGTAATCATTTTAAGAATAGCCTTGGTGCATTCTTCTTCTTCTTCAAGTTCCACTCCTATCGGAGCTTTGCAATCATTCTGGCAATTATAATTTTGTTGGTTACGTGCCTGAATAGTTCAATTGAACTGCATATAAACCATTCACGGAGATTGTGTAGCCATTAGATTTTACGTCTTCCTACGCTTGTTCTGCCTTTGATTTTACTCTGCATTATATTCCTTAGTAGTTCGTATTTTTCACCTCTTATGATGTATCCCAAGTATTCCAATTTCCTGATTTTTATGGATCATAAAGAACTAATAAACCATTTTTTGTTAATTGATAATAAAGCGCGTATGGCAAGGCGGGCGCTCATTTGTACAATGAGAATTTAAACCATCAAACATTTGTGCCCTAGATCTTGTTTCTCTCTCTGATACAGGCCACAGCCCGAGCGCCCGGCCTGTCATAAGTGCTTCATTAAAGATTAAAAAAGGATGTTTTAAAATGAAATAGGTCTAAAATACTTATCGTGATATGATAGAACAAAGTTTGAACTTAAATTTAGGTCCTTACTGAATTTAAAAATAATGTTTTTTACTTATGTTTTTGAGCTTTGAAAATCGTAATTACGCCTTTTTCTCAATTTTAAATTATTTATAACTCAAAGACGATCAAGTTTATAAAAAACTACAAGAGACCCATTTTGTTCAGAATGATATAAAAAATAAAAAAAAATTCTCCAGGTCAAAAAAATTGATTGTTTAAAAAAATTTGAACAACTTTTAACCTGGGCGACCTCTTGAACCTTATTTTAGAGTAACCCATGAAAGTGATTATGCAAAATATCTCATGGGAATATTTTTCACACGAACCTAAGCTTTTCGCCGTGCCTACATACTACAGTGATTAAACAAAATTATTATTTTGCTTTCTTCTGTACAAACATTTTTTAATTTGCGGTAAAAAAATAATAAATTTCTAAAAATATCAAATTTTAAGAAGACTTTTTAAGAGGTTTTCAAACATATTTTTCCATATGTAGTATAGTTTTTGATTTATTTTATTTTATTATTTACGAATATGCATCAACACAAAGGCATTTGCAAGAAGCAAATCTTTGCAACGTTTAATATTACATATTCACAAAATTAATATCCTTTAAGTAATTTAGCATATTTTTGAAGGAACAAGTTGCACCAATGCTTTCTCTAGGTTTGTTGGGATACCGTAATTGCTTCTTGCTACGGAGAAAACTAGAGAGTCTATAATAATATGTTTCACCTAGAGCTTGACGTTACACTGCTCACATTTCGGTCCAGGTTCTTTTGTAATTAAAATCTTATGTATATAACTGGTATGACCTAATCTAAGAAAGATTATTGTCACTTGATCTCTTCTTTTGGTGGGCAAACATCTCCAAGGTTTAATGTTTGGTTTAATACTCCAATGATTGGAAACTGAAAATTGCCACTAATTTTGCCACTCACTTAGGATCCGTCATTTGGTAACACTTGAAACATCATTAGTAATCACATATTTCATGATCATAGAGTCAGCTGAGTTGACAGCTTCACGCGTTCACTTATCTGCTTCTTTATTAATTCGAATTCTAATGAAGAGTAACTCTTTATTAAAATTTTGTATAAGTATCAAATTTTGTTTCATTTTTCCTAAAATGTGATTTTTTAGGTATATTTTTTCTATGGATAGTAATAAAATTGGTAAATTATTTAAAATGATGTATTTATGTCGTGATGAAAATTTAATATATGCATTGCCTGTATATGGCAAATTATACTGAATTAAAAATATTGCAGTGTAATGGCAACTTATATTGTTGCCATTAATTTGAAATTCAAAATCAACTTATATTAATTTTGAAGCATTTGTGTATATTTGAGAAAAATTTGTATAGTTTTATAATAAGTGTTACAGGTTTTGATGCATTATATTATGGTTCTTCTTCTTCTAGTTCCATAACCGTTATCGATCGTTGGATATCATGTTGGCTACCATATTCGCTATCGTGACTTTATTGACAGCAGCTCTAAGCTGCTCTTAGTTTATTTTCCATACCATTGCTTTAGATTTTTCAGCCATGATGTTCTTGTTCTACCAGGACCACGATTACTTTGGATCTTTCCCTGAATGATCAGATGTAAAAGATCATATTTTTCAGGGTCTCTCATAATGTGACCGAAGTATTTCAGCTTGCGTTGCTTTATTATATTGACCAGATGTGTTGTTTGGTTCAGCCGTCTAAGGACCTCCTCATTTTTTACTCTGTCGATCCAGCTTATTTTCAGTAGTCGTCTGTATACCCACATCTCAAAGGCTGTCAAGCGTCTAGGGATAGCCTCAGTTAGAGTCCACGCTTTCACTCCATATAGCAGGACAGGAAAGATGTAGCAAGATGTCATTCGAACTCTAAGGTCAATGCTAAGATCGTGACTGCAAAGTACGTTTCTCATTTTTACAAAGGCAGCTCGGGCTTGTTCTATTCGGCTTTTAATTTCTGCGGTTGGATCCCAGCTCTCATTGATATTACTGTAAAGATACACGAGTTTTTCTACTCTGTCCAGTGTAGCATCTCCGACTTTTATACCGTCATCCTGTCATATACCGTCATACCGTCATATTATGGTTAGTAGTATGTTTGTCCTATGAAAATCAGGTAGTTATTATTTCAGGTACTCCCAATGTTCATGGTGAGCAGGTTCAAAACTAACGGGAAAGCAAGGAGGTAAGGTGATGTCAAAAGATGAGAGATCCATTTTGATTCGGTGGTAGACTGTTTTGTGTAAAAGTAAGCGTCCACAGGATTTTCGTTTGCCTTGTATAAAAACTTACCTAACTGCGTCCACTGATCCGCATCGTACTGACGGCATCATCGGCAATGCAATGCAGAAGGGCTGTTTTCGGAGGCAACTTTTGCGATGCGTACCGATGACTCATAATGAATTCCTTTCAGTGCCGATCAGTCGACGCACTCCGCGCGCTCTGTTTTCAATTTTTATTTTAATCCATTCCATTCTACATTTTATTTTATTATTTATTGGTCTGTTCCGAAAACACCAAAGTTGATCTCCCCAGGTTTTTAATAAAAGATTTGATATTTTTATGTATAAATTTTTGTACGTAATCAAACAATAAACTCAGTTTTAACTTTTATTTTATATATAGGTATATTCAGAAAAAATATTACAGGCCATGATAAGTTGATTATGGGAATTAAAATAACATAAATATTACTCATTTTTCTAGTATATAACTATAAAAATTATTCTCGTTAAAAAAACAACACGTTTTTCTAATTACAGCTTAGAGTTGTTAATGATGTTCTGAGAGAAGTGTAAAATTGAATGTTTACAAAGTGAATAAAACGTGTAAATTATAAGAATTAATATTTTAATTTTACGAATTAATACTTAATAATAATAATATATTTGTTTAATTGATATACCAAGGTACTTGGAAACTTGGAAAAAAATGCTGATAATCGATTACGATGATATTATTTGAAGGTGTGCTTGTTAGGATTTGCATCTGATTTAATTGAGTAGGTTAATTTTAAGTACATTCTTCTGAAATAGAGAGATGGTTCAGCTGCTTGGCAATACAGGCATTCTATTGGTGTGGTTCTGGAAGCTCCCAAGATAATGCGGAGTGCGGTATTGTGGATTGTATCTAAAATTGTAAGAGAAGACTCAATAGCCGATGAATGTGCTATCGCTTCATAGTCAAATTTAGATCTTGGTAGGATTTGTAGGGGGAGATCATAGATTGTCTATCTGCTTCAATCTCTTTTTAGATAATGACTTGAGGGTATTAAGTCTTACTTGACATTCTATTCCCCATTTTTTAGTATGTTCTTTTTAATTTAGATGTTGGTCAAATGTTAGATTAGATAAGATTAAGAGAGGTGGCCTTTCAGCCCATTTTACTGCTATTTGCTATTTGCCGGTGGATTTTCTTCTCCTAATGCAAAGAACCGCATATTTGCCAGACTGTCACATGTGCTCTGCTGTTTCTTCTTCGAGGTGACAGAATCTGCACAGGTCATCATCTGATAATCCCATCAGCTTGAAGTGCATATTCAGCTTACAGTGCCCTGTTAGAAGACCTATTATGGCCTCGACTGTTTTCCTATCTTTGCTTATTAGGTCTGCCGTAAATTTTGACAAATGTTCTCTAATGAACTGTTTCGCCTGTCTTTGTCCTGGTGAATTCCTCCACCATTCCAGAGATTTGTGAGCTACCCACTTCCTTGTAGTCGTTCTTGTTACTAATTTTGCAACTCCTCAGAAGGGTTCCGGTCCAATGAATGGCAATGATGAGCCTTTTTTTTGGCCATTTCATCTGCTTTTTTTATTGCCCTTATGACCCTCGTGCCCCGGTTCCCAAGCTACCGTAACCTTGCTACGGTCTCCTAGTTTATTAAGGGCACTCACACAATCTCATACTAGCTTAGAATTGACCTCTACAGAATTGAGTATTTAAAGCGCTGCCTGACTATCTGTGAATATGGCAACTACACAGAACGTTCTTTCCTGCCTTTCTATTTCTTACACGCAGTGATAGAATGTAATTCCCAAAAATTTTACATTAGTTTTTTTTTTAGAAAATTGAAATCCACAACTTTGCGATTATTTCTCTCGTTGATGTAAAAACGTTTGTAGCATATTCGTGATGTTTTCCATATTTTGACTTAGATAACAAGGTCGCTTACATGTAAGAGACCTTTTAATGGTAAGTTAAAGCCATACTGACTAAGACATCATTTATTGCTACTAAAATATGTGTAGGGCTTAAAACTGAACCTTGTGGAATACCATTCTCTAGTTTTGTTTTTTGGTGATATTATTAGTATTAAGTTGGAATTATCGATTGACTAAGAAATTGTTAATGAACACTAGGCAGTGTCCCCTAATATTTAAATTATGTAGTTTCTTAAATATTCGGTGTTTCGAAGTGGTATCAAATGCTTCCTTGATGTCAAAATATATTGCAAGTATGAAAGTCATTTGGTGAGCGTTTGAAGGTTAATTTTTTTATAAAGTTTACCGAGATATCACCGCTGAATTTTTAAACGAGTTGAGGACTTAGTTATATTCTTCCATCAAAAAGGGGATTTATAGGACTTTCATCCATTTCGTCGAAGTCAATTAGATTATGGTCTTCTTGTTGCTTAAGTGTGATAAAGCTCTGGTTATACTAGGTATCCCTAGATCTATGTTTATAACTATAAGAGCCATTACTTCTACGATTTCGTTATCGGAGGTACTAAATCTATCTTGAATATTTAGTGGGTTAATTTTTAAATTTAAATTTTTTCCCAATATTCGTTTTATCTTCTTCCATATGTCACTTAGAGGGGTAGAGCTGTGTATTTCCGAAATATAATCAATCCAGCATTGACGTTTAGATGTCTTTATTGTCAATCTAGTTATGGCTCGAGTTCTATTATATTCTAGTTAATTTTATAGTGATTTAATTCTTTTGTATTTATTAAAGGCAGTTTTACCTTCTCTCATGACCGTTTTACAAGACTCATTTCACCAACTGGTATGGCATGTTTCGTTGTAGCTGTTTTACCGACTGAGTTTTCTGCTGTCTTAATAATTCTTTTGACCAAGTTATCTAGAGATTCTTCGAGATTAATTATTATTGTTAACTACTATTTTCCGTTAACCTGAGAATGCATAGAAAATTATAATATGCGAAACGGGTCGTCGGTGGTAGAATAAATTGATTGAAAGTCTGATTGTTCTTTACCCAAACATAATGTACCATTTCAAATGTGACTAATTATTTTTATTTAATAAATATTGCATTAACTTTTCACAAAATTGCATTTGGCGTAATAGAAACTGTTTTTAAAATAAGCGATCTAATTGGATTTAACTTTGTAAAAAGATAGAAACTATACATTCTGCTTTATTTACAGAATCCTTTAAGACATGTGCTAGGATCCACCATATACATACAAAAAAAACATGAACCGAAAAATGGGGTAAACATAATTCTGTTTAAAGTTATTGCAAGCATTTACCAAAGTGGCATTCAAAAGTGGTAGTTATTAAAAATATAGTAATTAACTTACCAATTCAGGTATTAAAGGCAGATTGGCTAAGCTTTTGTATTTATTAAAGGCAGTTTTACCTTCTCTCATGACCGTTTTACAAGACTCATTTCACCAACTGGTATGGCATGTTTCGTTGTAGCTGTTTTACCGACTGAGTTTTCTGCTGTCTTAATAATTCTTTTGGCCAAGTTATCTAGAGATTCTTCGAGATTAATTATTATTGTCAACTACTATTTTCCGTTAACCTGAGGATGCATAGAAAATTATAATATGCGAAACCGGTCGTCGGTGGTAGAATAAATTGATTGAAAGTCTGATTGTTCTTTACCCAAACATAATGTACCATTTCAAATGTGACTAATTATTTTTATTTAATAAATATTGCATTCACTTTTGACAAAATTGCATTTGGCGTAACAGAAACTGTTTTTAAAATAAGCGATCTAATTGGATTTAACTTTGTAAAAAGATAGAAACTATACATTCTGCTTTATTTACAGAATCCTTTAAGACATGTGCTAGGATCCACCCTATACATACAAAAAAAACATGAACAGAAAATGGGGTAAACATAATTCTGTTTAAAGTTAATGCAAGCATTTACCAAAGTGGCATTCAAAAGTGGTAGTTATTAAAAATATAGTAATTAACTTACCAATTCAGGTATTAAAGGCAGATTGGCTAAACTTCCATAATCTTTTAGGGCACAGTCGGTACCGAAAGCAGCAATAAGCATCAGTGCAAGGAAAATATACAGGAACATGTTAAAGGTTCACCAGTTATGTACGAATAGTAAAAACTGTAGGAATAGCTTATTTTTATAGTTTAGTTAATGTGCCAGTAGGTAGTAGATTAATTATTGTAAAAATCTTAATTTTAATTAAACTACCTGACTATTTTTTTTAGTTTAAGTACTACTAAAATGGATGAGATAGATTGAACTAAATAAAAAAACCAGTGAACTTTTGTTTATTCTAACAAAAAATAACAAATACGGAAAAATATCGCAAATATCCTCAGTCTTTAAAAAGAGCAGTAGAATCACAGGGGAACAAGACCTACATATAACTTTTATATACCTGAATTTTACATAAACAATCTATGATCTATCTACATCACTGCAGAAATCAGATGAAAGTGAAGTCTTCTCTGAAGATATTTGAAGATATCTCGTATGTCGCCATACATTCATTAAAAATGAAGATACTGTGTAGTGCTCTTTTGGTAGTCGCCTTGTTTGTTTTTTATATCGTAACTAGTGACTGAGCCCGTCGCATGCCACGGGGATTTAATGAATTGTTATCTATAGTCAGTCATTAAATTTTTAAAATAATAAACTTTTTGCATATAAACCACGTAAATACAAAGTATGATCGGTGCACTTCTGACGAGACGTGATCATGTTTTGTTTCTTCGCCCTTGATTTGATGTGTTATTTGCTAGTGTTAGACAAGTTGTTTATTTTGTAATAAGTCAGAGGCCTCTTTCAGATCGATAAAGAAAATTTACACTATATTTGCCTTATGCTTTATATATAAAGCAAATATGTCTATTATCATCTATAGTGTCATCTGATATGTCGTATGTCGCTATATGTTCATTAATAACGAACATGATGTGTAGTGCTCTTTTGGTATTCTCTTTGTTTATTTTTTCTATCTGAACATATTCACTACATCCTTCCCTTTCATTTGCCATGTCGCATGTTAGGATTCGATTAGTTGTTTATTTCGTACTTAGCCAGAGGTATTCTTTAAGTCAATAAATTCAAATTTGTTTTATAATTAATTTATTTTATCCATAGTGCCCTATGGTATCTCGTATGTCGCTATAAGCTCATTAATAATAAACATACTGTGCAGTGCCCTTTTGGTAGTCGTCTTGTTTGATTTTTTCATCTTAATATATGTGGTATATACTCCGTTTTATTTGATATATCGCATATTAGGATTCGAGCAGTTATTTATTTTTATTCAGCCAGAGGCCTCCTTTAAGTCAATAAATCAAAATTTGTCTTATAGTAAATCTATTTGTATTCATAGTGTCTTTTAATATCTCGTATGTCGCAATACATTAATTAATAATGAAGATACCTTGTAGTGCCCTTTTGGTAGTCGCCTTGATTGTTTTTTCTAACTTAATTTATACGTTTTTCCCTCCCGATGAATTTGATATATCGCATGTTAGAATTCGTTCAGTTGTTTATTTTGTACTCAACCACATTCCTCTTTAAGTCAATAAATCAACATTTGTCTTTTAGTTAAACTATTTTTATCCATATTGCCCTATGACACCTCGTACGTTGGTATACGTTCAATAATAATGAAAACACAGTGTAGTGCCCTTTTATTAGTAGCCTTGTTTGTTTTTTCTGTCTGAATATACAATCAGTCTATATCTGAAAATATCTGAATCTGAATCTTTATCTGGATCTATTATGAACAAATTCACGATCCGACGAACTATTCTACACGATGAAAAAACTGATAGTCGATGGTAGAGTTGAAGGAAAGAAACCTAGGGGAAGATCTTCAAGCCGTTGGGTCTTCTTCTTCTTCTCGTGCCACTCCTAGCGGAGATTGGAAATCATCATGGCCACTGCGACTTTGTTAGCAGCGCGCCTAAAAAGTTCAATCGAACTACACCCGAACCATTCACGTAGATTACGAAGCCACGATATTTTTCTTCTTCCCACACTTCTTTTGCCCTTAATTTTGCCCTGCATGATATTTCTTAAAAGTTCGTACTTTTCACCTCTCACAATGTGCCCCAAGTATTCCATCTTTCTAGTTTTTATCTCATTTAGAATTTCGCATCTTTTGTCTAAAGTTTGGAGTACTTGCGTGTTAGTGACGCGGTCCATCCATGATATTCTGAGAATGCGCCTATAGCACCACATCTCGAAAGCTTCGATGTTTTTTGTGGTCAACTGTTTTAGTGTCCAAGCCTCTACTACATACAACAGGGTAGAAAAGACATACCACCGCAGCATTCGTATTCGTAACTTTATATTGATATCACGATTGCAAAAGAGTTTGCGCATTCTATTAAAGACTGATCTAGCGATTTCTATTCTAAATCTAATCTCTTTTGTTTGATCAGTATCGTCTGCGATCCAAGCACCTAGATATTTATAACAGGACACACGCTCAATCGTTGTATTGTCTATTACAAGATTAGCTCTGATGTTCTTTGATTTCGTGATTACCATAAATTTAGTTTTTTTCAAATTAATTTTCAAGCCGTAACTGTTACAGTATATATTGAGACTTTGAACGAGATGTTGTAGTTCTACTAGCGTTCCCGTTAGGAGAACCGTATCGTCAGCATACCTTATATTGTTGATCGTCTCACCATTTATTATCAGACCAAGATCTTCTTCCTCGAGTGCTTGTTCACAAATAGCTTCACTATACAGATTAAATAAAAGTGGCGACAAGATGCATCCCTGCCGGACTCCTCGACGGATTTGAATTTCTTCTGTTAGCCTACCCTCAACCTTCACATTTGCTGTTTGATTCCAATATAGGTTGCATATAATTCGAATATCTCGGCTGTCTATATTTTTCTTTATTAGAATTTGTCTTAGTGGTTCATGTTGTACTTTGTCAAAGGCCTTTTCGAAATCAATAAAGCAGGTGTAAATTTCTTGGTTCATGTCTAAGCATCTCTGTAAGAGAACGTTCATTGCAAACAGAGCCTCCCTTGTACCCAGCCCTTTTCTGAATCCCATCTGAGTGTTACTGATGTCTACGTCGAATTTCCTATAGATCCTATTATGGATTATTTTCAGGAACAGTTTTAGAGCATGACTCATCAAAGCTATCGTACTATATTCGCTGCATTCCCTTGTATTTGCCTTTTTTGGCAGTAGTATAAAGGTCGAACGGAGCCATTCCCTAGGTATTATTCCAGTTCTATATATTGTGTTAAATAGATCTAGGAGTATTTTAATAGATTCATCGTCCATAAGTTTGAGCAGTTCTACGGGAATTTCATCAGGACCGGGGGCCTTACCACTTTTCGCTTGTTTGATTGCATAATCTATTTCTTCTCTGATTATATCAGGCACTGTATCATCTGTATATTCTTTTGAGATTTCTTGTCTATCTTTGTCATCAAAAAGTTGTGATATGTATTCTGTCCATCGATTCATTTTTTGTTGTAAATCTGTTATGAGTAAACCATCTGTATCTTTGATCTGTCCTGTCTGTGTTGTTCTTCTCCTTCCTGTCATTTCTTTAATCTTTTTGTGTACATTAAAAAAGTCATATTTTCGCTTCAGTTGTTTCAACTCCTGGCATTGCTCACTTAGCCATCTTTCTCTAGCTTCTCTTATTTTCTTTTTTATCAGTTTATCTGTTTCTTTGTATCTTATCGGATTATTTGTTTTGTGTACCCTTCTTTTACACATCAACTGTAGTATTTCCTCATTCATCAATTCTTTATGTTTCCTTTCTTTCGGTGTTAAATTTTCTCTCCCTGCCAGCATTACGGCATGTTTAATATTCTCCCATTTTTGGTCTATGTTATCAGTATTTCTATTCAGTTTCTCTATATTTTGTAAATTTTTGTTTTCTCTTTTATATGTTGTTCACTCAGTCTTCTCACGTCAATTTGTTTCTGTATGTGTTTTTGAATGATCTTTAGTTTTATTCTTAATGTGACTACTACAGGATTGTGATCCGAGCCTATATCTGCTCCTGGGTAGGTTTTAGCTGAGAGTATAGAGTTGCGGAATCTTTGTCTAACAAGGACAAAGTCAATTTGATTTCTGACTACTCTACCTTTGGTGTCACTCGGAGATTTCCATGTGTACAGTCGTCTGTTAGGTAACTTGAAAAGAGTGTTAGCAACTACTAACTCCGCCGTTGGGTAGATAAACAAAAATACTGATTAACCAAGAATTACATGAAGGCGAACAACTAGCCCAGGACAGAGAAGGATGGAGAGAAATCGTGCAAAAACTGTAAAGGCCTGATGGTGTCACCACATCCCAAAAGGAATTAGGACTGAGGAGGAGGATATATAATATTAAACAATTACAGTAACATATATGTTAAGCAATGTTGCGAAAAAGTTAATTACTGTGAAGTAGTAAAATTTCCATCCGATTAAGAATATTTCAATCATCAATTTGTAGAATGAATTAGCAATAAATCAACCTGATACTTTGAAGAACAAAATATAATTGAAATGTCAGCTTTTGGTAGTTAAGGTTTCTTTCCTAGATAGCGTAGTTACCCTAGTCACAGTGTGACTTGTCTTCCTAGCCTTTTATATAGATAGATATATTCATTATATCCTTCGTCAGTTGTTTATTTTGTATTCATCGAGAAGCCTTCTTGGTCAATAAATCAAACTTTGTCTTAAAGTAACTCTATTTTTATTAATAGCTTTCTTCGATATCTCGTATGTCGCAATACGATTAATAATAAAAATGATTATGTGTAGTGCCTTTTTGCTAGTTGCATTGTTTTTTTTTCTATCTGAATATAATCCTTATCGCCTCCTCTTTTATTTAACGTACCACTCGCTCCAATTAGACAAAAATACCAACGGATATATGATGTTCTGTCGGCGCTGGGGTTTTTCATTAAGGACAGATAAACTGACAGAATAAGAAAATTATAATATTGATTGATACTATCATGTGATATCTCGTATATCGCTATACGTTCATTAATATCGAACATAAGGTGTATTGCCCTTTTGCTAGTCGCCTTGTTCATTTTTTCTTAATATATTCGTTATCCACTCCGGAAATCGTTTTTTAAAAAAGATTAAAAAACAAATGCTGGAAAATCTATAACGAAAGTTCAAGGCAAATTTGCGGTTATTTTCAATATAATATAGACGATAACATTGCTGTCTCCGAAGTTCTCAAAAATCAAATAATCAATTAGTCAAACTGAACTAATTAGGCTGAACAACATACTTTCCGCAGACGATATTGTCATATTCATAGATAGTCTAGTAGAAGAACTGCTAGAGACTTATTCCAATAATAACACAAACAAAAATACTAAGTATATGGTGATCAGTAAAAACAAAAGTACACCTGGACAATTGTTAGGCAACCAACAACCAGTAGAACGGGTCACCAACTACTACTAAATTAATTTCACAAATTTAAATGATTGGTGTGAATACTAGACTAGACAGAGATAAAAGTAAGAATTGAAGACGCTAGATCAGCATTCATCAAAATCACGATCTATAAGTTCTAATAATTAAAGTCCGCTTGCTGAGATGTTATGTTTTCTCCGTTCTTCTGTACGGAGAGAAATCTTGGACCTTGTCCGAAGTATCCATGAAGCGTCTCGAAGCATTTAAATTGAAGATGTAGTGCTATATACGCTCACGGATAATCTCTTAATATAGGAAGACAGAGTTACTAATAATGAGTTCTTGCAAAGAATAAGAAAGGACCGCGAAATAAGGATAGTTATAAAACGACTCAAACTGGAATACAAGGATCACGTAAAGCTAACGAACATCAGTACAGCCTGCTCCAAATCATTCTGCAGGGTAAGGTGTAGAATATCATGGATATGCAGTCTTGGAGATTCGTAGTACAGCTTAACGACTACAGAATTTTTTAAAGCAACAGTCAATAAAGTTAAAATAGCAGCCATGCTGGTAGTCAACATCCGTACGAATATGTACTACAAGATAAATAATTAGTCAAATATAGACTAAACTTTCAATATCTATTATTATCTCAATTTCTCCACTAATATGTATTGTGATATGACACAACTTGTAAAACCCAGATATGTGGCTTCTATTTCCGGTTATCAAAGCAACGTTTTTTGAAAACCCTTAAATTTATACTACACTACCGAGCATAAAATTAAGGTCACCCCGTAATTTGAATTTATTTCAGAAATTATTATTCTGTTTTAACTATTTTCGGTTGTAACATAGTTTACTAATGGATTTCTTGAAAAAAAAATATTGTCGTTGTTGTTTCGACAAGCGTTTGAGATCAAAAGGGCCCATTAGCCTAATTCTTAAAAACCGTTATCAGCACAGTTTTTGTTTCTATGGTTTTAACGTCAGTTGTAAATTGTTTGTGTATTGTTATCACTGTCAGTGTATTGCAATGAGCATAATTTCTGTTGTGGCAGCGTTAGAAGATGGCCACGGTCAGCGCGAAACTGCTAGAAACGTTGGTGTAAGTCTCTCGAGTGTGCAACGAGTATGGCAACGGTACGAAGAGACCGGTCTGCTTACTCGAAGACCTGGTTCAGGTCGAGGCAGGATTACAACAGCTAGAGATGACCGCTTTTCGTTTCTAGTGCTTTGAGAAACCGAACGGCAAGGCCGTTTCTCTTCGAAATCATCTGCAAGAAGTGAGAAATGTAAACATAAGTGAATGGACAGTTAGGAGACGAGTTCATGCTGCTGGTTTATCTTCTCGAACTAGAGTAACTGCTAAATTTTGCACGAGAACACTTGGCTTGGACAATGCAGGATTGGAGTCGTGTATTGTTTTCCGATGAATCGAGATTCTGTCTTATGGGCTCAGACAAATCTGTAAGAGTGTGGCGACGTCCAGGCGAGAGATATGCTCAAGCATGTATTGCCGAGCGTCTTCCATTTGGTGGAGGGTCAGTTATGGCATGGGGAGGCATATCGTTTGATGCTTGCACGGAGTTAGTCTTTATCGAGAATGGGACATTGACAGCGCATAGGTACCTGACACAGATTCTGGAAGACCATGTTTCACCGTTTATGGTTATTCTTGGAGACGACGCAACATTTATGCATGATAATGCACGGCCCCACACTTCTAGGATAGTTACTGAATATCTTGACGAGGTTCAAATCACACGATTTGTTTGGCCTGCTCGCAGTCCAGATATCAATCCCATAAAACATGTTTGGGATAAGATGAAGAGACGTTTACGGAGTCTTGTGCCGGCCCCCAGAAATTCGAGAGAGCTTCGCGACATTGGTGCAAGAATGAATTAATCTTCCGCAGAATGTCATCCAAAATCTGATCCAAAGCATGCCTCGTCGTTTGCAAGCTGTTATCACTACCAGAGGAGGGAATACTCGCTACTAAACTTAAAATTTCTTTTTTTCAACAAAAAGCACATCAAATTAAAATTGTCCCTTTTCAATATTTATTATATCAAAGGAAAATTCTTCAATTCCATTATTTTTAATAAACTTTAAACGACAAAAACGTTGTTTTATTTAAGCAATCCGTTAGTAAACTATGTTACAACCGAAAATAGTTAAAACAGAATAATAATTTCTAAAATAAATTTAAATTACGAAATGACCCTAATTTTATGCTCTCTAATTATTTTCTATAGAAGAATGTTAAATTGAATACATAATGGCACATTTCCCTATCTTAGTGCTTTTCTAATATGGATTCTATTAGTGAATTGGGCATTACGATGAACTTTGAGTGTTATTTATATTATATATTATAAAGTATAAAAGAATTTTTTTAATGTTTGGATCAGAAATTCTTTATTAATGTTATACTTTAAAGTAGATATAGAGGAAATTAGTATTTTTATTTTATTTGCGATTATTTTAGAATGTGTCTTAGGCCAAAAATCGTAGCTACGGTCGATTTTTGCCTGTAGTAATGATAAATCTTTCCCGATATACAAACTTAAGTATTAGGTTGGTTGAGTTAAGTGTGAGTTTTAAGTTAAGTTAGTTGATAATTCCAAGAAGGGGGGAAAGGAGGGTAAGTTGGCGAACACAAGACTTAAAATTAAATTTTGACGTATAACAAAATAAAAATATTTTTTGCAAACTTATTAAGTTTATACATTTTATAACATAATTATTATATCATTTATTTATTAAATACATATTTTTTTTAAACTTTAAGACTAAATAAAAACAGTGTTCAATTCGTTATCTTACCCACTCGTGTAGTTAAGTTGATGAACTAATGTGGCTAAGATGGCGAGGTACCTACAAAAAAAAATAACCAATGTTATGAAAGAAATACAGTTTAAAAATAAAATAAAACTTAAAGGTACAATGACAACAAAACCACATCTTAAATTTAGATTCTCTTAAACTCAATTCGGTATATTCAGCAAGAATCCCAAAGCTTACATTAAAAACATTGAAACCAAAGTGCATTGTCTTTGCCTAGGCTACCACATATTAAGTAAGTTTTTTTTATCATCTTCTGGATCCATCATTTGTATTAACGTAATTTATTGCGGTTGAGTTCTCGGGATCGGAAGAATCATGATTCAATAATTGTCGATTCTTCTTCTTTTTGTAGTTCCTTCTCCTATCGGAGGTTGGTTATCATTACAGCTATCCGTACCTTATTGGCGGCTGCTCTAAAAAGATCTACTGAGCTGCAACTATACCATTCTCTTAAGTTTCTCAGCCAGGAAATTCTCCGTCTTCCTATGGATCTTTTACCCTTGATTTTACCTTGCAATATGAGCCTTAATATCTCATATTTCGCACCTCTGGTAATGTGGTGTAAATATTCCAGCTTTCTTGTTTTGATGTGCTTTATGACCTCACAATCCTTTTGTAACCTTCTTAACACTTCTGCGTTTGTAACTCGTTGGGTCTATGGTATTTTCAAAATCCTTCTATAGCACCACATCTCAAATGATTCCAACTTCTTTATATTATCAACTTTTAGTGTCTAGCTTTCTGTTCCATACAACAAAGTCGAGAACACGTAGCATCTTAAGGCTCTTAGCCTCAGATTCAGAGGAAGGTCTCGATTGACAAACATTGTTTTTATTTTTATAAATGCTTGTCTTGCAATTTCAATGCGTGTCCTTATTTCTCTACCTTGGTCATTGTTTTCATTTACCGAGGTTCCCAGATATTTGTAGTTATTCACTCTTTCTACTTGTTTTCCCTCGATATCTAGCCTTCCCACTGTATGTTGCTTAGAAATAATCATAAACTTGGTTTTCTTAACGTTCATTTGTAGTCCATATTTGATACTGACTTGATGTAATCTATTGTCTAAGGAGAAAAAAGGAATGGATGAATGACGAGATACTCAATATGATGGAACAACGGAGACAATTTAAAAACAAGGATAACAATAAACACAGAGAGATAAACCACGAGATTAGGAAGACGATAGTAGGCAAAAGAAAAATACTTTGAAGAGCAATGCAACGAGATCGAAGACCTTCAAAATAAATATGATCTGTTTAACCTACACAAGAAAGTCAAAGAACTAGCAGGACTAAGAAAACAAAATCCCACTTGTGCAATTCTGGATAGACATGGTACTGCTATACCACATACAGACGAGAAAGTACAAAGATGGGCAGAATATATCGACGAATTCTTCGATGATGAAAGAGAAGATCTGTAGCACATAGAACTTAGGTCAGAAAAAATAGGTACATATATTACACAAGAAGAAATATTACATGCATTAAAAACAATGAAGAGTAGGAAAGTCCTGGACCTGATATGCTTCCTATAGAAATCCTAAAAATTCTAGATGAGAAGCACATTGATGTTTTAGTGACACTCTTGAACCAAATTTATAGTTCAAGCCTATTACCCAAAGAGTGGTTAATATCTATTTTTATTTTTTATGAAGGATTTTATTATAATTTTTTTAATATATGGTTTACAGCCAACTACAGGAACTTAGTTTCCTTGTGTATTTCTATTTTTATTTGTCTCCCTAAAAAGAAAAACGCAAGAGAATGCAGCGATTACCGCACCATTAGCTTAATGTCTCATATGCTAAAGTTACTACTTAAAGTCATTCATAACCGAATATATCACAAACTGGACATAGACGTTAATAATACACAATTTGGTTTTCGCAAAGGCCTAGGAACAAGTGAAGCTCTTTTTTCACTTAATATACTAATACGAAGATGCCTGGACGTCAATCAAGATATATACGCATGTTTTATTGACTATAATAAAGCATTCGATAAAGTACGACATAAACAATTAATGAATGTCCTGAAATCAAAGAAGATTGACTACAACGACCTCAGGATCATATCAAATTTATACTATAAACAGCGAGCAAAAGTACGTATTAACGAACAGCTGTCAGAAGAAATTGGAAATTAGATGTGGAGTAAGACAGAGATGCATATTGTCGCCAATTTTTTTTAATGCCTACCCCGAAGAGGTCCTGAAAAAAGCTCTTGCGGGTGAAACAGCTGGAATAAAGGTAAATGAAGTTCCCATTAACAACATTAGATATGCGGACGACACTGGGATTTTAGCCGAAAACATTAAAGATCTTCAGAGACTGGTGACCAGAATACCAGGGTATGGAAAAAAGTATGGTCTAATAATGAATGTCAAGAAGACGAAATTTATGAGAATATCGAAAACTCAAAGAAATGACGAGAATCTTCTAATAAACGGAACCAACGTCGAACAAGTGGACAAATATGCATACTTGGAAACAACGATTAACTCCACAAATGATTACAATCAGGAGATCAAAATAAGAATAGAAAAGGCTAGAGCAAATTTCAACAAAATGAGACGAGTGCTATGTACCAGGGATTTAAAACTGGAACTAAGAGTTAGGTTGGCGAGGTGCTATGTTTTTTCGACTTTATTTTATGGAATGAAATCTTGGACCTTGAATGCGACTTCGATGAAAAAACTGGAATCATTTGAGCTTTGGGGGTACAGGAGAATTCTGAAAGTATCATGGATAGAACACGTCACAAACAAAGAGGTTCTGGGAAGGATGAACAAAGAAATGGAAATTTTAAATACAATAAAAACAAGAAAATTAGAATATCTCGGACATATTACACGTGGAGAGAAATACACCTTGCTCCAACTGATTATGCAGGGAAAGATCCAAGGAAAGAGAAGCATAGGGAGGCGTAGAATGTCATGGCTGCGCAACCTGAGAGAGTGGTATGGATGTACATCAAATGAACTTTTCAGAGCAGCCGTATCAAAAGTCCGAATAGCTACGATGATTGCCGACCTCCGCCGCGGAGATGGCACTTGAAGAAGAAGATTGACTAAGCGTTGCAATGCTTCTAGACTGTCTGCAAAAACAGCGGTGTCGTCTGTGAATCTTATGTTGTTTAAGATTTTTCCGTTTATTGATATACCCTGTTGTTCCTCTGATATTGCTTCCAATATGTCGTATTCCAATTGTCGATGGATTTTTTTAATTATCATTTTTTTCTTCATTACTTTCCCATCTTATTTATTATCTTTTTCTTTGTCTTTTGTAATCCTTTATCACGTTTCTTCTGTTTGTTTTTAAGTCTTCAACGTATTTTTCTTCGAGAGCTTCTTTAACTAGAGTACTAAAAATAACAAGAGACGCAAGTTTATTTGTAGGACGTCTATCGTTATACTCCAAGTAATAGAAGCTTAAAAGTTAAGAAGCTATTACTTTATTGCTTAGATGTTTTTCGTCTTCTTTGTTAGGCGTTTTTTGTGGCTCTAAATCTCTTGAGATAACTGTTAAGGTTGATGGTTAATCTATATTTCATCCCTTTAGGACTTTTTCCTGATTGTATATTTGTCTTTGCTGTATTGATTTTTAGTGTTAGTGTAGCAATATCTCCCTATGTGGTGGCAGCAGGTTCAAAATCATCATCCGAAAATATCTGAGAATCAAATGGTTCTATTCCCGTGGCTTTAAATCCACTAAAAGAATTTGATACAGTGGCGATTTTTAAACCAGCTTTACCAAATAGTGAAGCACTGTCATAAAAATTAATAACTCGTCTATTGTTGCTGCTTAAAAAGTCCTCGTATGCTTTGCTGTATGTGGTTTTTAAGGGACCATATAATGCCATATCAAGTAGCTGCATATGGTGACTTGTGTGGGCAATAATACCAAGTAAAATTATACTATTAAAGGTTCTATTTATAACACTTACAAATTTATTAAAGTCTTTATTACGAATTTATCTTACACTAATAATTATATAATTTATCTACATTTATTATAATACGTGCGTTACATTTTAAAACGCGACGCGATGTTCAAAAACTAACTGTTCTGTTTACAACAAAATTCCTCTTTAAATATAAAATTTC
The DNA here is from genome assembly GCF_040954645.1 of Diabrotica undecimpunctata. NCBI lineage: Eukaryota > Metazoa > Arthropoda > Insecta > Coleoptera > Chrysomelidae > Diabrotica > Diabrotica undecimpunctata. The sequence goes on along the minus strand of NC_092809.1, from coordinate 31,022,434 downwards.
GTTATTCGAGAATTGCCGCGATTTCCCATCGGAGAGCCCAGAAGGTCGCTCAGACTGGCTTTATTCGGCCTGCTTCTGGAAATTTCAAGTCGCGGGTGACTCACCAGAATTCAGGTAGACAGGTCTTTCAACTTAGCGCCGAAATAACTAGAATAGAAAAGATATTAGTAATAAATATGTTTACAGTTTTGAGTCATATGAGGCGTCATTATCTATCGTAACAATAGGTTGTCTGTTTCCCATGTGAAATGACTTGTATGGTTATCTATTAACCCTTAGCTGGCATGGTTATGTTTGTACTCGTAATTAGTATGTCGGGTCAATTCTGACCTTAGTAATTATATACTGTGATTTTTAAAAATATGATTTTCACATGTCTTACAAACAGTTTGGTGTTTATCGCCTTTGCTTGATGGACAAATATAACATCTGCGCCCTTTTCTGGAAGGCGACTGTTCCTGTTGTGTGGTAAATTTGGGCGCTTCTGTCAGTGTAACTAATTCATCAAGTTTAACTACTTTACGAATTATCACATTAATTTCTCTGGGAAGCCTCGTTAGAGTTAATGTGCATTAATTATTGATGTTTCTAAAGTGATCACAAATTGTCTCCGTGTCATGTCACTGTCAGTACCTATTTGGAAAAGCATAAAGAAATTTACAGAGCCAATATTCATAATAACATACCACATCGCACATGGACATCTTCATGGTCTTATACCAGTATCATATGTAGAGCATTTCTGATCCAGACTCCTACCCCTGATTTAGTGGAATTGTAAAAAATCAAGATATCAGGTTTCTTTATAATGTCATCTGTCTTGTCATCATGGTGCATTAAGGATAGAAGAAGTACATACCTATTTTGATTCGTTACAGAAGAAACCATTGTTTTGATGAGGTAAAAACAAATTTAGACGAATGAAGTGCATATTTTTGAATCGGAATTATATACGATGGAATATCTCTATTATTTTTACGTACCGGTCCAACATACATAGGTTAGTTTTTGTGCGAAAAATTAGTTATCTCCAGTTTCTTTCAAATTGCTTTACCGGTTCAATAAGAGATAATACTGATAATGTCGGAACAGAAAGCTTCTGGGAATTGGGTACTTCCCTTTTACCTGCATAAATAAAGGCATTTAACAAATAATGAGTCTTAGCATCACAGAGACACATCACTTTTAGACCATATTTATTATTATGATTATTGCAATTTTCTGCCATTCATTTGCAGAAGAAGGAACCTAAAGAAAAACAAATATTGTAGTAAAATATTTTTTTTAATTTTGACACAATCAGTTTCTTATTACTCAATAAAGAAAAATAGCGAAAAAGTTTTTAATCTCGTATTGTTTTTTTTTCAGGATAATTTATGGAAAGTGAATATTAAGAAACAGAACCACCACTGTCGCCTATAAGTGACACTAATTATGTACGGTAGTAGATCCACTTGAATCCGAGGAAAATAGAGCAGAAATAGAGACAAGCACATATCACTATACTCAGATAATATAAACACCAACAACAACTACATCTCCATCTAGTGCTTCTACTGATATTCGCCAAATACAAATACCACAGACAAGTAGATCACCCTCTTGTAGTTCTCGAAATGGCCAGAAGAGAAAAAAAAATGATCCACTTCAACAAAGGAATGAGAATTTACTTAAATTAGCTGAACGTGCCTAAACTACTGATGACGAAGAATATATGATTGCCGAAAAAGGAATCGGTTATCAGCTGAGGAGTATAGCTGAGAATCAGAGAATAATTGCGGACAAATTGATTTCTGATGTTATTTATTACGCCAAGATAGGTAAACTTACAGAAACAACAACTGTAAACTGTAAAGCTGTAGCTAACAATGTACACGATTCTTCGACCTTACAGCCCACAACCTCTCAGTTTCAAATATTTGGTCATCTTCCACCAGTTAGCAGTTAATCATGAAGCTACTTACACTTGCAACCACCAACGACAATGACGTAAGATGATACTTGTACAAAGATGATACTTGTACTACAAGTAGACTCTATGAACAGTTCTAATATGCAAGATGGCAGCCAGAATCTCAGATACTTCTTAAGCAGCTATAAGCCACAAGAGTAAGTTATTTTTTTATCATTGGTGTAGGTCATATAAAAGAAAATTGTTTTTAATTTGCCTCTTATAATTTAATTAGTTTCGTTCTTTTGTTTAGAATAGTTTGTTATGTTTAATCTACACATAAATAAAATTTATTTCATCATAACTCACCTTTACAGATTCTCCTTTTAAAGCCTCATAAATGGCCCAATATGTTTCAGGTACTATTTTACCAATGCATTGCGCTATAGGAAGAATCTGTTGCTAGATATCTTAGCGTTACACTTAATCTTTCCTGGACGCTAACTGGATCTCTCATAATCGTTGTTTGTTTAGTAATTTTGGGTCTAACTAACTCTACCAGTTGTCCATTCTTAAGTAATTTTAAAAATCTGCAGGTTCATAAACACGTATTTGGTTCTTTTTTTCTTTGTTTTTGCCTTTTCATCCAGTAGCATAACAAGTAAAGCTACTATCTTTTTTTTTGATATAGTCGGCGCCATCACGAAAAATGAACTAATCATCGATGAGTTGTACCACATAAAATTAAACTATGATATACGTGTGTGGATAAATCTGTTTCCAATTTGTCGTTCGTCTTTACAATTTGTCGTACAATTTGTTGTACGATAGATTGTATCGTGTATGACTTGCTTTAATACGTTCCTCATACGATACAATTTGTTGTACTACCCATCGAACAATTGTTACTCTCTAAATCGTAAAGACAGGTAGAAAATTTTTTTCACAGACGTAAAAAAGTTCCAAGCCATCGATTCTACAACTAGTTTAATTTAATCAGGTTCAGCTGTTCTTATGTTATTATTTATTTTTTTTAGACAAAAAATGTCTATTATATATTTTTGTATATAAATATAGATGTACGATAAATCGTATTGTCGGTGGGCCATTATTGTTCGTCTTTGTTTGTTATCGTTTTGGTTAAGCGGCTTAATTCGCCATGTTAAATATCTGGTTTTGAAATTAAATTGATAGAGGAGTCGGTATTGGTTGTCCTCGTTATCGACAAACAGCGCATCGTCATCTGCATAACACAAGGCTTTATCACCTTTATCTCACATTATAGATTCTCTCATTTTGCGCACCTTCTTTTTCTTAATTACTATTTAAATGAGAATAAGCCACAATTAAAGGTTAAAATACGTTTTTTGACGTTTCAATTTCCACTGCGGAAATCGTTCTCAAAATACAAACATTAGTAAATTAAATTAAATTAAATTAGTTTAATTTACTAATGTTTGTATTTTGAGAACGATTTCCGAAGTGGAAATTGAAACGTCAATAAACGTATTTTAACCTTTAATTGTGGCTTATTCCCATTTAAATAGTAAATTATTTAAAATGCCACAAGAAAATAGCTTCAGAACTTCTTTTTATTATCTCATCCATAGTAATGTTAAGAAGCATCGGGGTCAATATGTCATCCTAGCGAATGACATTCTTATCTGGTACTGGATTGGTAAGTTTTCTGTTCTGTTTATTTTAGTTTTGATTCTCTATGTATGTTTTTTTTTGGTTTTGATTAGGCTATGTGGAATTAATCTATCGTAGGGGAGATATATGTCTCTTAGTTGGGCACTGTTACATGCCTTCACTAAATCAATGAAATATATATATATATATATATATATATATATATATATATATATATATATATATATATAGGCAGGCTTGTTGTATTCTATTGATTTTTTGTTATTTATCTTAGTATAAAGCTGGCATCTGATCAACATCTGCATGATCCCTGTTGTTCGTCTTCTAGAGATACAAGGCTATTAATCTTGTTTGTTTTACTATTTATTGTAATGTTTTGTTAAGTAAATTTATTCCTATATAAATCGAGCGAAGATCTTCCTTTTTAAACATGAGTATGGTGATATGGCTAGTTCGCCATTCATTTGATATTTTATGTTGGTAGAGGATTTTCTAAATTAATTGTGTCTGTTGTATTAGATTCTCCCATCTATATTTTAACAATTCATTTAGGATTCCGTTCTGTCTAGGGCTTTTTTTTATTCTTTAATTTCTGGAGGTCTGATTACATGTCCTAAGGTTCGAATTCAATGTTATCAAATAAGAAAACATACGAGTATATGAAAATAGTAGATGTGAATTGAATTAAACCTGCTTTAAAAAAAAATAAAGCTAGTCTTACTATCAAGGCTATATAATTCAGCAAGGAGCTGATCTTGCCTTTCGTTGGTGCTCTCATACTTCTTCTTCTTCTTAGTCGTTGACCTAATGCAGGTATCGTGATATCATGAAGCTATTAGCTAAATTTCCCAATGTTCCTCCACGTTTTTCTATCTTCTGCCATTCTAGCACATTCTGACAATGGAGCGCCAATGGTAGCAACAATATGGTCCGTGTATCGTGTGGGAGATCTACCTCTATTTCTTTTGCCTTCTACTTTTCCCTGGATGGTAAGTTTTTCAAGACCATTTCTTCTAAGCACATGTCCAAAATAGCTTATTATTTGTTCTGATAACATACATACATATGCTCAACATGGATTCAACAACCTCAAGGATTTTGGTTCTATCAGTAGTAATGTTTTCATCTTTGTTTTTTATTTTGTACATCTTTTTGTTGCCTGTGTTGTTCGTATTTCGCCTCAAAACTTTTAAACTTTTGTTTGCTTGAATTGTCTTAGTTATTTCTCTTGTATTATTTTCTCTTATGTCTTTTCGGATTGACCGGTGAATATCTTTATTTAATTTCTTCAAAAACTGTCGGGCAGCACACTCTTTTCGTATCTTTTAGAGCCTTCAATATGCCATCATTTGCTTGATCTATATCTTCTATTTCGTCTCGCCAGTCTTGCATCCTACTACACCATTTGAAATGTCTTTTTTACCTCTAAAATGAAATAGTGTCCTGATTTAAAAGTAATTTGGGCTTCTCCTCTTCGTCTTATTTCAATGAGGCCGATAATGTCCCATTTTACGTTTTTCAGTTCTTCCTCCAGTTCTATCATCTTCTGGTCTGATATAAGAGTTCTAACATTGTATGAAGTAATATATATATATATATATATATATATATATATATATATATATATATGTAAATCATCATCATCAGCCCATAGTCGTCCACTACTGAACATAGGCTAGGCCTCCTCGAAAAACCTCCATTCAGGTCTATCTTGCGCTGCTGCAATTCAGTTGGTACAAATCCTCTTTATGTCGTCAGTCTATCTTGTGGGTGGTCTTCTCGGGTTTCGTTTATACGCTCTCGGTCTCCACTCCAAGATTTCTTTGGTGCACCTGTTATCCTTCATTCTAGCGACGTGTCCTGTCCACCTCTATTTAATTTTTGCTATGTGTTTTATAATGTCTTCTACATCACTTTTTCTACGGATTTCTTCGTTTCTTACCCTATCTCGCAGCTTCATGCCTAACAATGATCTTTCCATTCTACGTTGTGTCACTTGTAGTTTTCGTGTAGATGTCCTTGTTAGGGTAAGTGTCTCTGCGCCATATGTAAGGACAGGCAGAACACATTGATTAAAGGCTCTTCTTTTTAAGCTGATAGGTATATCACCTTTAAAAATATCACGCAGTCTTCCATATGCTGCCCATCCTAGTGTTATTCTTCTTAGCAGTTCAGAAGTTTGATTATCTCTGCTAATTTTTACCGTATGTCCAAGGTATATGTACCTGTCAACAATTTCAATTTCGACGTCTTCGACCCTTAAAGGATGGCTCAGAACTAAATTAGTCATCATTTTTGTCTTTTGGTAGTTAATATATAGACCTACTTTACGTGTTGTATCACCGAGTTCATTCAACATATCACTGGCAGCCTTTAGGTCATCTAAAATCAGAACAATATCATCTGCGAATCGTAGATGACTAAGCATCTCACCATCAATATTTATTCCTTTACTTTCCCATTCCAGTGACTTTAAAGCATGTTCAAGTACAGTAATGAACAACTTAGGCAACATAGTATCTCCATGTCGAATACCTCTCCTAATATGTATCTTATTGGGGTACCTATGATCAATTCGACACTCTTCCAATGCCTTTAGAAGTGCGGGTAGTTCGATAGTATCAAACGCTAAATATATATATATATATATATATATATATATATATATATATATATATATATATATATTATATATGAATGTATTATAGTAGATTTTTAATTGGTTTGTCAAACTACTTAGCAAAAGGCCCGTATGTAGCTGTATGCACTAAGTAAATTCACACTATATATATATATATATATATATATATATATATATATATATATATATATATATATAGTGTGAATATATAGGTGATTGTAGTTGCTATTAAAAAAGGATTTAAATGTGTAAATAAAATAATATTACTATTTATTAATCAAAGTATTTTATATATTTATGTCGAATTTTTTCACGCTACATCCAGAATATTTATATTATCTCTATAAAGATCTATATGCTATTGGTGTATCGATATCAATAGAACCTGATCCTTTTGCTTTTGCCTCACCACCCAAAGTTCCTTGGATAAATCCTAGCTTAAATCTATAGGGGTCAACTTGCACTCCACCTTCACCTTGTCCAAATACCCTAATGTTTCTCTATAAACATGAAAACATATAATTAGATAATAAATATTACACTTTATATAAACATAGTATTATAATTTAGGTTTCACAAGTTTGCTTAGGGCCGTATGTATTAAATATGGAGAAATTTATTAATAGGTATTTGTGAAGAATCTGCATTCTTTACAGATCCTAAACAAACAGATCACAAAGAAGAATAGAGCGTTCAATGATAGAAGTAACAATAAAAGACAACGAACATGTGGCAAGAATGAAGGATGAAAGATGAACATGCAAGTTAACCGAATGGAGACCAAAGATAGATAAACGAAACAGACGAAGACCACCTATATACTGGCAAAGTGATCTACGAAAGATGACAAAACATTGGATCTCTACTGCACTAGATCGAGCACTCTAAATATACACAGGAAAGACCTATGTCCTGAAGTGGACTTAAAACAGGCTAATAATTATAATATTAGATCTTAAATAATTTGTTCTCCATATCACAATAACTATTTAGTCGAATAGGTTTGATACCTGACGTCATTTGTTTTTTTTTTGCATTCATACGAAATTAAGTAAACTATAGGGTGGATTACTCGTTTATTATTTAAACAGTTTTTTAGTAATGTATTAATTTCTAACATAATCGTAAAATTTAATTTAAAACAGGTTTATTTTTGACGTTTCGATTTCCACTTTAGAAATCGTTCGCAAAATACAACATTAATTTTAATAATTTGATTTAATAATAAATTTAATTTAATTTAAGATGAAGAACGACAAAAGTATTTTGTTGGCAAAGAAATAGCCTTCTCCTTGAAACCTCTTTTTAGGGAAATTTTTTGAAGGTGTGTGTAATGAAGGGGTACTTTTTCTCTATGTTGAATTATTGCTTAACTTTTATAGAATTTTAAAAACATATACATTATATCCATACAAAATGAAACAATTTTAAGAGTTCAACGATGATGATAACGCCTCCAATTTTGCGAACTTTTTACTCAATAATTAAACAATTACAAAAATTTTCTTTACAATGTCTATTTCTTAAGTTCACCTTAATATTAAATTTGAAAGTAAAAACTAATAACTGTCGTTATGAGAGCAATACCATTCCACATTGGATTAGAGAAATTAATAATCAATACCTTCAAACACTCAACGTACGGACCGGAATTTTGGGAAACCATATTGTGAGCACGGATATTTTAGAACACAATGAATCAGATCATGTTTCAGCAAGATGGTGCACAGCCTCATTGTGCGGTCCATTCCACTTTTGTTATCGTTTTGTTCAAGTGGCTAAATTTTGATAAACAGCCATGCGTCACCTGCATAACTGAAGATTTTAATCTCCTCATCATTCATCATATATCCTCTCAGTTTGCGCAGTTTCTTTTTACTATTTCATCGTTAACAATGCTAAAGAGCACCGGGCTTAGTGAGTCGTCCTTATAAATGTCATTTCTAACTGGTATTGGATTTGTAAGTTCTGCGTTTATTTTAGCTTTGATTCACTGTACGTATGCTTTTTTAATTTTGATTAGATTATGTGCAATTGGACTACCTATCATAAGGGAGATGTGAAAGACAAAATCAAAAGCAAAAGAAGCGTAGGAAGACGTAAAATGTCGTGGCTACGTGCCAATCTCCGTGAATGGTGAAGGGTTGTTCATGAGGTATTTCATCCAGCATGGTTTGCAATTGTTCGTAGAATGCCTCTCGTTTCTCCTGACATGACATTTAATTTTTGGTAGTCCATTGTGATGTTCATATGTATTATTCTTTCCGAGATATAACGGCAGTTATTTATGTTGTCTTTAAATTTTTTATGGACAAGTATACCTACGCCTATTCGTGTTCGTTTTTTTTTTACTCCACTTGTATGCCAGAAAATATTGGTTATATTGTCTTTGGCCTTTACCTTTTTTCTTGGTTTCTTGGATTGCAAACGTGTCTATATTTTTATTTATCAGTTCTTCTGTATATCTCTTGGTCTTTGTTATTGAAAGAAGTAATGTTCCATGATGCTAATCTGATTGTGGGCTTATTTTTCTTTCTTGTTTTCCTTTTTTTTTCCGTGGTTCGTCATTTTAGGTTCCTTATGGTTACGAGGCTGTATATCGGTTCTTTAAGCCTTGTTTTCTTTTACAATGGGTAGGATGCTAACCTGGCCCATCAACCCTCCTCTTTTATCCGGGCTTGCGACCGGCTGTGGGCCTAAACACCGCTTCTGAGCTACCCAATCAACTCAGTCCTCGCGTTCATAACACTTAGGTAAAGTTGTTAAAGAGTTCAACGAAGATAATACTGATCGACGCCTCCAATTTTAAGAACTTTTTACTCAATAACTAAACAATTACACAAATTTGCTGTTTTTCGGATGAGTGCACCTTTATGTTAAATGTCGAAGTAAACTCTAATAACTGTCGCTATTAGAGAAATACGATTCCACATTGGATTAGAGAAACTCATACTTATTACCCTTACATTCAACGTGTGAGCCAGAAGTTTCGGAGACCATCTATTATGACCACAAAAATTTAAGAACACAGCAATATCCAATTAGAGAATCAGAATCAGATTATGTTTAGCAACATAGTGTGCCACCTCATTCTACTGTTTAGTATTCTTTTATTATCGTTTTGTTTAAGCACCTAAATTCAGCGAGGCATCTGCATAACACAAGATTTTAATCTCCTTATCTCTCATTCGAGAGATAAGGAGATCAAATTTTTTTTTATATACGTTTTTCTTAATTTTGATTAGATTATGTGGAATTGGACCATCATAGAAAAGATGAGTGATGTCTCTTAGTAAGACACCGTCAAATGCCTTACCCATATACATATATATATATATATATATACATATATATATATATATATATATATATATATATATATATATATATATATATACGCAGGCTCGTTGTATTATATTGATGTTGTTTTTTTATTTGATTTAGGACAGAGCCCGCATCGGTACAATATCTACATGATCAAGATTATTGATCGTCTTCAAGGGATATAAGGCCATTGATCTTGTTTGTTGTAAGTTACATTGTACTCGACTCGACGTTGTATTTACTTCTTTTTTTTTTGGTTTTTTATCTACAGTTAATTTTATTCTTAGTTTTACTCTGACTAGCATGTGGTCTGACCCCATATTAGCACCTCTTAAGTTTCTGCCATCTTGCAATCAGCTTCTCCATTTATATTTAATTGTTATGTGATTTTTGTACCTATCTGCTGGTGATTTTCATGTTTTCTTATTAACCTGTTGTGTCCCATTATTATTTTCATATCTCTTCTATATTTATTTGTTATCTTATGTTACATTGTTAAGAGTTGTTCATAAAATTCTTGCTTCTCCTCTTCGTTGTTTTACTTGTAGTAGCATATACATTTACCACTATCATGTTACAATATCTGGCATTCAGTCTTGCTCATCGCCTAAATAATCCTTTCTGATGCTCATTCCCACTCGATTAGAGAGTTTCTTCCCTTTTGGGCTAGCAGTATTGCCACCCATTTTTCGTGTTTATCATGTATGTTTGTGTTCCAGAATATATCATTAGTTATTGATCTTCTCTTCAGGTTGACCGACTGCTATTTCATCGTATTTTATCTACTCCAACAAAATTTAACTTATACTTATCTTATTCGGGTTTATCTTTCGTTCTAGTTTTTTCCCATTTTTAACCTTGCTTATTTTCTTTTTCTTTGCTATGTCTGTTATCATTTGTGCTTTTATTTGTGTATTTTCAACTTGTATTATGTTTTTGGGTTTACCTGGATTTCTTCTTGCTGTTTACTGTATTTATTCCATTTGTGTGTTTTCTATATACTATTCATTATGCATCCTCTTCTGTTCACTGCTGGACATAGATCTCTCCCATTTTTTGCCACTCTTCACGGTTCTGTGCGTCTTGTTGTCATTTCTTGGATATTCTTGGATACCTGTTCTTTTCCTTAGGTCTTGGTTCCTTATTTTGTTTTTTTTTGTCACGTCGAGAATCGATCTTTCCATGCGCCTTCCATTTCATACCTATAGGGATGTTGCTCTTAAAGATGTCTCTTAGTAAACCATACGCCGCCCAAGCAAGTGTTATTCGTCGTTGAAATTCAGAGGTCTGATTATCCTTGCTTATTCTGATTTCATGACCAAGATATAGGTAAGTTTCTGTTAATTCTACCACTTGATTGATTTCGGATGATTAGGTGTTCGCTGGGAACCAAATTTGTCATAAATTTGGTCTTACTGATGTTTATTTTTAGACCTATTGTTGAAGATACGATTTTTAATTCTTGTAGCATTTGTTGTGCTTTATGCAGGTTTTCAGTAATAACTACTATATCGTCGGATAAACGCAGATAATTGAGCATTTCCCCGTCTATTTTTATTCCTCTATATGCCCACTTTAGCATTTTAAAGGCGTATTCGAGAACCGTTATAAATAATTTAGGTAAGAGAGTGTCGCCATGTTTCACACCTCGCTTTATATGAATTTCTCTGTTGGTATCATGTAGTTTTACACGCATTGTGGCGTTTTGTTACAATATTTTTACTAACTTTGTAAGCCAGTAGTCTATTCTAATATTGTTCAGAGCGGTTATAATGCTGTCTAATTCTACGGTATCGAAGGCTTTGTGAAAGTCTACGAAGATAAGTATCAGTGATCTGTTATACTCTATCGATTTTTCTATTAAAGTTTTTACTGTTTGTAGGTGATCGTTTATTCCGAATTTTAAGCGGAAGTCAGCTTGTTCTCGTTGCTGGTAGAAATCCAACTTTATTTCTAGGCTTGTCCTAATTATTCTTTTTCTTCTTCTTCTGGTTCCTATCCGTTTCGGATGTTGGAAATCATATTGGCAATCATGACCTTGCTTGCTGCGGCTCGAAACAGCTCCGTTGAGGTTTTCTTAAAAACCTAACCTAACCTAATTATTCGGTAAACATTTTATAGATGAGGTTCAATAAGCTGATTGGTCTATAGTTTTCTAAGTGAGCCTTGTCTTCTTTTTTGTGTAGTAAAATTGTTACTGCATTGTTCCATGTTTCACAAAGTTAGACAAAGGTTAAACAAAATTTTTATTTCGTTGAGAAGGGTACGTCCGCTCATCTTTATAGCTTATATTACGACTCCATCTTCTCCTGGTGCTTTGTTGTTTTTCATCTTTTTTGTTGCGTCTTGGATAAACCCTGGTTGATGATTTTGCGTGATGCGGCGGCTTCCAGGTTCGTTTGGTCTTCTCTTTAACTTGCGTATATTTCTTAATAGAACTCTTTAACTATATGTAGTAGTTCTTCTCTAGTTGATATGGGGACTCATTCTTTGTTCTTTAGTTTGTATATTTTACATTTTCAATTGTTTAGCATTTTTCTGGGGACATTCAGACTTTTATTCTCTTTTATAGTTCGGTGGACCTTTTCATTCTTAAATTTTCAGTTGCATTGCAGTTTGACTTAACATGTTTTTTCTCCCAGTTTATTTACTTCTTCTATTTGAACATTGATGTTAATTTCTTTTTCCATGAAGTTACCTACAGCTTATTTTAATACATTTCTATTAATTGTATGTACTGGCAACTTTTGGTCATTATCACTGAGTAAATTTCCGCTGTATGTAGATAGTTGTTTGTAGTTTCAATCAAAAAACGATTTAAGTGTTATTAAAAAAAATAATATTACTAGTTAATAATCAATGTATTTGATATATTTATGTCGAATTCTTGCAAGTTACATCCAGAATATTTATATTAACTGTTAAAAAACAGGTTTATAGGCTGTTGGTGTATCGATTTCAAGAAAACCTTTGCCTTCTCCTTGTGCCTGACCACCCAAAGTTCCTTGGATAAATCCTAGCTTAAATCTGTAGGGGTCAACTTCTACTCCACCTTGACCTTGTCCAGATATCCTAATGTTTCTCTATAAACAGATATATATGTATTTAATTAGATAATAAATATTAAACTTTATATAAACGTTATATTATAATTTAGGTCTTATAAGTTTGCTTATTTTAATTTAGAAATAGGTATTTGTGCAGGATTTCTCTTCTTTATAGATCTTAAATAATTTGTTCTGCATATCATATTATTATTAGTATCTGGCCGAATAGGTTTCAGACCTGACTTCATTCATATGCATTTTAGTAAACTAAGTAATCAATTACTCGATAATTATGGTAATTAAACGGTTTTCTATAACTGCTTCAATTTCTAACATAATCGTAAAATTTATGTATTTGAATATAAAAAAACTATATTTTGTTGGCAAAGAAATAGCCTTCTTCTTAAAACCTCTTATTAGAGTACTTTTTTGGATATATTTCTAAAATATTTCTCTACATTGAATCATTTCTCTAATTCTACAGCGTTTTAAAAACACATAAATTTTATCCATACAAAATGAAACAATTTTAAAAGTTTAACGAAGATGATACTGACAGACGCCTGCAATTTTGCAAACATTTTACTCAATAACTAAACTATTACACAAATTTGCGTTACAATTTCTGTTTTTCGCACGAGTGCATCTTAATGATAAATGTCAAAGTAAACACTGATAACTGTCGTGGCTAAAACATGTGGTACGTGGTTCTACACAATAAGCACAAATCTTTTTAGGGCGGCAGTTTACAAAATACAGATGGCCATGGTGGTCGCCAACATCCAAAACGTATATGCACTACAAGAAGAAGAAGGTACTAGCTCGCCTTTCATTTGGATGCTGTTGTTAGAGGATTTTCTAAATTAATTGTGTCAGTTGTTGTATTAGATTCTTTTCTCTATATTTTAACAATTTATTTGAGATTTATTTTCTATACAGGGCTTTTTATACTCTTTTATTTCTGGAGGTCTGATTGCACGTCCTGCAATTTTATTTTAATGTTCTCGAAGAAGAAAACATAGGAGCATGTGAAAATAGTAAATAGTAATTGAATTAAATCTATTTTAAAAAAATTACAGCTACCTTACTATCTAAGATATATAATTGTATCGTATTGAGCAGATTTTTATGTGATTCAGGTAACAATTATGCTTATGAAAATTTGGCGAATAGGACTTTTGGCCATTATGATAGTACATTAACGCTGTATGTAGTTAGCCTCCGTTCAGCTCGCGGAGTTGAGAATACGGCCGAGGTCAGAAGGCCCTGCCTGTCGTAAGAGGCGATTAATGGGTAGGAATTAAGAGGTGGAGAGCCGTCGCTTGAGGTGTCGCGTCTGTAGAAACGCACTCGAGGCGCTTAGGCGTCACGGTCACCGGTCTACACTCCTAGTATACAAGATGCGACTCTCGTGGGACCACTCTACTCTCATTTCAAGAAAACCAGGCGAGGTTGAACGAGCTAGGCCCGTACACACCTCTTTTGGCCTTACACCACCAATAGGGGCTTCGGTGTCTCGGCACGTACCCGCCTGGAGATTTAAGAGTGGTAGAGGAGAGATCCTCGGCGGCGACCTGTCTACGTGCTAGGTGGAAACTCCTCTGCCTGCGTCACCTGTCCGCCCGTGGGAGGGGACAACGGATAGGTGAGGTAATCGCAACACTGGTACTACGGGGGAGGTGGAGTATACTAACGGTAGTATGCCAAAAGGTCAGGTAGACCAGGGTTCTGCCAGCTTTTATAATTGGAGGACACAAAGCTAAGCTATGTATGTAGGTAGGTAATTGTAGTTGCAATCACTAAAGGATTTAAGTGTTATTAAAAAAAAATAATATTACTATTTAATATTCAGTGTATTTTATATATTTATGTCGAATTTTTGCACGTTACATCCAAAATATTTATAAGACATATTATCTATAAGACATATCTATATGCTATTGGCGTATCGAGATCAATAAAACCTTGTCCTTGTCCTTGTACGTGACCCCCCAAAGTTCCTTTGATAAATCCTAGTCCAAATTTAAAGGGGTCAACTTCTACTCCACCTTGACCTTGTCCAAATAGCTTAATGTTTCTCTATAAACATGAAAATATATAATTAGATAACATATTTTTTGCTAAAAATGGATAGTTCCCAAGAGTTGGCTGTATCACATATTACAGTATACTCCCTCTATAACGAGAACTGAAATGCCAGACTAATTACCTCGTAATAAGCCGATCTCGTTATATCAAACAACAATAATACTGTGCATACATATGAATATGTAGTTTTCTAAAACATTAACTTCCTATAGTGAAGCCATTCGGAGCAACATAAGACGCTAAATATTGTTTGAATGGCGTTTTTGAAAAAAAGTTGTTTACTTTTATTGTCAATGATATACGTTAAAACAAAAAATATGTATTCTGTAAATCTGTATAAAGCGTATTTTCAAGGAAACTAAACCAAGGAAAATAAACTATTGCTTCTGCAATTGGAAGAAGTCTGTCATCTTTGACTGCATTAAATTGTCCAGTATTCTATCTCTCATATTTTCTAAAGATGTGAAACAGTTGTATGCTTTTTCATTTGCGTTTTGTCTTTGGGTAATTTCTTACAACGTTCAAAGCACTTTCCACATGTTGTCTATTAGGACCTTCTTATTATTAAGTGTGAATGGTCAACCCCCTACAATGACACTTGTGAATCATAAATTGTAAATTTCCGAGGAGTTTATTGCGGGCGGCATTTAAAAGGGTATTTATTTATAGCTACCGCCGGGCCAAAAACGTAAAAAACACGTTTTTTGATCTTATTTTCTCTCGTTATAACTAGATTTGCCTCGCTATAGAGCGTTATAGTTGAATACAAATTTCACGGGACATCTCATGTACCTCGTTATAAGCGAAACCTCGTAATAACCGTGTTCGTTATAGAGGGAGTATACGTAGTTAAAAACGTGTTGTGACTTATATATTATTTAATTAAAAAAATTTAGAAAAAATTCAAATGGATTATAATAAAGCTAAGAACGTTTTCAGGAAACTTTTGTAGTACCTGGGCTAATTACCGCAAAACCAAACAGTGGCTGGATTTAAATAGTAGATAAAATACTTTAAAAGATTACGGTATAATGCCGATGTAGATCGCTAACTATCAGGGAACAATACGTCCCTACTCGAATTAATATTTTTTTAACCATACGGGTATGCAAGAGTTTGCCAACTAAATTTTAGATAACGGAGATTTAAAAATATTTTAAACAAATCAATAGGTTACATCAGATTTAACAGCGTATCTTGATTAAACAACATAAGCCAAAATAACAGTATAAAATGTCAAGAAAGAACAACCAATAGTTCCAGCTCATAGCACGAGAAAAGTAGTCAACATGTCCAAAAATTTATGATTTATCCAAGGTAAAGATAATAGTGTTACCATTTGGACCAATAGTCAGATCTATCGGATCACCTTTACAACCACTGTTAAAATTTCTAGCTGACTAGCTTTAACCATACGCAGAGAAAGCGGACTCTTACGTCAAGGATGCAAGTCATTTTTTCGAGCACATAAAGGACGTTACTATCGAGTCTAGAGACTTTTTCGTTAGCTTTCATGTAGTTTCATTATTTAAATATATTCCATTAAAAAAATCATTAAATATTATCTGCATATAATATCCAATACCATAGAATACACTAAACCTGACTAGACATTGCTTGAATAACATCTATTTTATCTACAAGGACCAGAGGTACATACAAGTTGAGAAAGCACCAATATGTTCACTAGTGTCATCCGTAATAGCAAACTTATTATGTAAGATATAAAAACAACAACGACGCTGATTCAAACCATTATCCTAAATAAATAAATTTGGTAATCAAAACCTGAATCACAAGATCCAAAGAACTGACAGATGAAGACCATAAGGACGAGGAACTGGACAAAGTTAAAACAGCTTTAACAAAAAGTCCAGGATTTGAGAAGCACAGAAATTCCCAAACAACATCAAAGATCCGGTCAAAGAAAACAAACCAATTGGAAAATCTATTATACCCTAAATAATGGGCTAGGCAGATACAATCAGGAGAGTTCTAAGGAAAAATAAAAAAATGACTATATTTAATACCAACAGAAAAATCTTAACCATATTACCATCAGCAAAAATAAAAATTGCATTAAAAAATCAAGGAATATACAGGGTCCCTTGTAACTGCGTCAAATCATATATGGGACAAACCAATCTAACAATACATGTTAGACGAGACGAACATCGAAATGCCATTTAGAGAAAAGAGAAGATGTCATCAACAGCTCAATATGTCATAAACACAGGGCATAAAATAAACTTAAATGAAACAACGATGCTAGCTAACATTAAAAATAGGACCAAACGTGTAATGAGACCAATTATACACGAAAACGTAGAAATTAAATTGACCAATATGATCCCGCCCAATCGTATGCGAGGACCAGGACTGATCATAAGAACCGCAGCAAGCTATTTAAGCGTAGCACACAGCAGCTCAGAATGTTCATAGTATTAGTTCAGAGTAGTAGTAGTAGTAGTAGTCAAGAGTAGTCAAAAAAAAAAAAAAAACCCAAAAAAAATATACACGGAGTGTGTTAGAGTAATATACACTTGGAAATGCACACTCCATAGTTAAGTTAGATTAGTAATAGTATTTAAGACAAAAAAAAAATAAAAAAAAATCGCTCACTGTCTAAACAAAACCACGTCTTCTTCAGAACACCGAATGTCATCTGCTGTTTCGTACAAAAACTTAAAAAACCCTATTAAAAAGTATAAAAAGCCCGTCAGACCTTTTATACCAGCCATCAGGCATAGGCCCCTCAGGCAGATCGAATGCTGATCCTATCGCGAATTCCGAGCACCGAGGTCATGTGCGGCATACATGGGCTCGGTGGCCGGACCCTACTCGGATGCTCAGCCGGCGAGGAGAACAAAATTTATTTCGCCAATTCGACGGCTGAGTGTACGAGCACACACTCTTTCTCGGGTAGAGAGCCATTAGCCCAGGTTGGTGGCTCTCTGTTCGAAACACACACTTTTTCTTTTTAGGAACACCAGTCCCGATGTCAAGTTAGAGGAACTTCTATAGAGTCAGTAAAGTAAATAGGAAGAAAAGCCGATATGTGTGCTACCCCTACAGTTAAGTGGCTTAAGCACAGTCAATAAAAACAGAGGGTGTTCCATTACCCAGGGCACCAAAAGTAACTTTCAGGTCATAAGCCTCCTCACGTAAGTCACACGTTGAGGAGGGGTGGAGGAAAAGCCTGGGGGTCAGATAGGTACCACTTCAATAGCGAAGTGTGACCGGTTTGATCTTCGGACATGTGGATCCCACCTTATAATAGTATACACATGTTCCTTAGGGGCAGGGTTGATAACATGTGTGTATGTGTGTGTGCTCAGAATGTTCGCCTCGAACATCAAGAAGAAGCAGAACTAATATGAACTGAAAAATTGTGAGATATAGCTCACCTATCTAAACCTTCCATCCTCCACTGTATTTTCTCACCTTTAAGGTATTAACGTCGGTGGTGTTTTGCAATTGAACAGTAAAATGCACGATGTATATATAGCTTGGATACAACGAAAAGTTTTTACCATCCGGACAAAGAAAAATGTTGAATTAATATTTTAGCAGCGCAAAGACTAGTCTATACTACAAAAATGAGTCGCGATTTCTCTTGGTCATGCTAACTTAAGAACGACTTTACAGATTTTATTCATCTTTTTTTAATTATCTAATAATTCAACTGCGAAGGTTCTTATGGAAAGAAAATTTTACAGAAAATAAAAAAACTCAGAAAACTTAACTATTTTTTCAATTTTGCGCGTAGGGACAGGTTCCTTCAAACAATTTTCAAAAAATTGAATTTTTTTTTCAAAAACTACTAGAAAACGCTCTTAGGAATAGTATAGAGCTAGTGCCGAAGGCCCACATGACCTTGAAGTAAGTAGAGAAGAGAGAAGAGTAAAGCGCTATAAGCAGTTAATCCATTCATTCAAGCGGACCAGGTAACTGCAACTGTTTACTTTAAAGGGCATTTATCGAAGCCAAGTTTCAACTGGGTGTCACTCTTATTTCAAAACTGCTGTATTTATCAAGATGAACCAAACGGCATTTTACTCTTTAGGTCAATAAAACAATTATAAACAATTAAAAATGCAAAAAAGGATTCGAAAAATTGAAAAGTCGGCCATTTTGTTTTTTTTTTCGGTGAAAGTGAAAATGTTTCATTGTAGCACCGACCATAGCTAGTTCAATACAGACTTGAGATATGAAACCATTTTGTTTTTTGCTTTCGGATAATTCGTTTCCAAGAAATGATGACACCCACCAACAAATTGCACGAGTGTGGGGAGCCATTTTCAGAGCAGCCATTTTGAAAAAAATAATTTTACATTGGTTTAATGTATGTACTTGCATTGGTAAGAAGTTTAATTGTCAAATAACTTTTGTACGATAAATCAAATTTATTTAAAAAACAGTGTTTTTTGAGAAACCTGGCCTTTAGTCTCGCATTTCATAAGATTATGTCAGTGATGTTCTTTGCGAAGAATTATATTTTTTTTGTGATTTTTTGAATATACTTATATAAGCAATTTTAACCAAAATTACTGTATTAAGGAAAATATAATATTTTTGTTTTCAGTTTAGATCGTTCAGAATGAATCTAAGTATTGCAATAATTAAAGAGTGATGCAATTTGACATAAGAGGCTAACATTAACGTATGTTTGTATTTTAGTTGGTTGTATTATTTCTGAAATTATCAATATAATGGATTACAAAACGAACAGAGTGTATAGAGAAATCGTGAAATCCTATTTGAAAAATGGAATGACAAGGATTTTAAAAATCATTACAGAATGGGAAAATCACATGCAGAACATATTATAAATATGATAACAGAGATATTTAATACAAGCAGGTGAATTTTAGAATATATTATTATTATTTATTAGTTTAAATATTAGTTTAAAAATTTAAATTAGTGTAGTATACAGTTATAATACAGTTATATTATTGTTTTTTAGGAATGAGGCACCTAATCCAAGGAAATGGTTTTAGTGACATTCAGATTTTTCCTAACAACTTGCTTTTTAAACGTATCTGGCGATTTCCATCGGATTACTGAGAGCAGTGTTTGCAGGGGAGTACATCAAGTTTGTCATGCAACTGAAATAGGTGCCACAGATTTTATATAAACTTATACAATATATACACTTAAATAATTATCTGAAGAATCTGCTGACAAACGAAAACCGCAGATTTTTCAGATAATTTTAAGACAATTTAACCCAATTCACCTAGTCCTAAAACGCTTCCTAAGGGAGCTAGAGCTCTTTGAAGATGGCGCCTTGTAAGAAATTTTTTTTTAATAACTCTAGAATGCTTCTATTTAGAAAAGTAAAAATTGGTACGGTTATTTATCCTTCAGAGTTGAATCGATTCCATTAATTGCGAATTTCTAGTACCGTTCGTAGGCGTCCGTTTTGGGTAGGTCAACGGGTATTTTAACGCATACCTTTTTTATCTGTAACTTTCAAGCATTTGTGATACTAGATTATTAAATTTTTAGATATTCTAGTACTAAAAGGTACTCCTACTTTAAGTCAGTAGGATACACCATTTTCGAGAAAAATCGATTTAAAAATTTTTCATTTTTCCGTCATGAAAGTTAAATTAATATTTTTTGCACTAGTAGGCTTTGAACTGTCAACAGAACTATAACCTATGTTTTTCATTGTCAAACTCTTGTCAGTTCGTGAAGTTTCTCTTTTAGATTTTACTTTGTAGCATTAAAACACAATAATGTCAATTCAACAAAAATGGTTTTTACTAATGAGGAATACGCTGATATACATTTAGTTTATTGCGAAATGCTGTGTAACGCTTGAGCAGTAAAGTAGATACGCTGAACAATTTTTCGGTTAAGAAAAACAAGTTCAGTGTTCCCAAAAAATAATGAAACAGAGTGACATATTGATGTAACACCACATCAAGATGTCACTTTAATGGAAGTTATGGAGGATAACTACTCATACCAATTTTCATTTTTCTAAATAAAGGCGTTCTGGAGTTCCTAGAAAAAACTATTTACAAGGCGTTATCTTCAAAGAGCTCTAGATCCCTTAGAAAGCACTTTCGGACTAGGTGAATTAGGTTAAATTGTCTTAAAATTGAGATGAGATGAGATTGAGAAAAAAGATGACTTGAAGAAACATGCAGGCCCGAAGTCGATATAAACTGCCTACAATAGAGAGACGTGGAAGAAGGAAGAGGAGGCCTATGTCCAAAATTGGACAGCAAGGGCTGTATAGATAGATAGATTACTTGGACCTAACGATTTTTCGTTTTTGAACATTTAACATGCTTATTTTAAGAACGTTCTAGCTTTCGGCACTTCTGCTACCTCCCATGTAGGTATTAATTCTGAAACAGTTTTTATAACAGCATTCGTTTTTATTTTCGGTTATGGCTCCTTTTACCTCTCTTTAAATTGTTGGGTATTCGTGTTTAGTTTGATTCGATTTTACGTTTAGAAATGCGTTGTATATATCATGTTTGAATTTTATTTTCTCTTTGATTTCTTTATCATACCAATAAGGCTTTCTTTGTAATGTCTTTTCATACTTGAAAAAGTATCACAGGCATCTTTTGACCATATAGGATTCATAAAATGTTTTGGCCACATATGTTATTTAACCTGTCTCCATTGTCATTCAAAATGTCTTCCCCGTCTTATATTATGTTTATACTTTTTTCCTGTCTAAGCATTTAGATCTTCTACCAGAATGATTGTTTTCCCTTCTATTTGTGAGATTTCGTATAAGATTTTCTTAAAAAAATTATCTTTATCTCTTACAGAAACATACCCATTTACTGCGTAAACTCCTATAATAACGACTTTACTTCCTAGCAAGTTTAGATTTAGTTTATTGGTGCGAAGTACAAACACTCTGTGTTGGGCTCTTCTATTTTTAGATATCCCGAAAAAAAAAATGGTCATATTTTTTAAAGTTTACTGACCCTTGCCCCTTCTTTCTGGTCTGAGTAAGTACTAAAATATCCATCTTAGCCGTTTTTTTCTAGCTTAAGTCGTCTTTGTTTATTGGATCGTTTTAGGCACTTTTATAAATGAAGACAACGATAGCTCAGCAGAAATCAAAATAAGAATAGAAAAAGCCAGATCCATATTCACTAAAATGAAAAGAGTGTTCTGCGGAAGAGATTTGAGCCTTGAAATGAAACTTCGCCTGATTAGATGTTACGTACTTTCTGTACTGTTCTAGGGAATGGAGTCATGGACGTTGAAAAAGATTGATACCAAAAAATTAGAGGCATTTGAACTGTGGATGTATCGCAGAATCCTGAGAATATCATGGACCGAGAGAGTCACAAATGTCGAGGTCTTGAGAAGAATGAATAAAGAAAAGGAAGTCATATTTACGATCAAAAAACGAAAACTGCAATACTTGGGACACATTACAAGAGGCGAAAGATATGAACTGCTTCGAATAATTATGCAAGGGAAAATAGTAGGAAAAAGGTCCATAGGAAGAAGACGAAACTCCTGGCTAAAGAATCTACGGGAATGGTATAGCTGTAGCAGCAACGAATTGTTTCGGCCAGCAGTTTCGAAAATACGTATAGCCCTGATGATCGCCAATCTTCTGAACGAAGATGGCACTTGAAGAAGAGACAGACTACTGGAAGTTTTAACCTTTGTGTTATTTAATGAGAATCAGGTGATTTGCGATCCGATGCCTCAACCCCTATCCAGGAGCTTTGATTTTGAAGTGTCTCTCTCCTAGACTGATTGCTTTTTCTGCGTCTCAAAGAGACCTGTCCTCCCTTTTTATGATTTTATACTCGCCCTACAACCAAGGGGCTTCTATCTACACCCTTCAGATCATTATGAAAACTTTCTTCTCTGCCATGGAGATATCCTGGACTTGTTTCCCGGGACAGAAAACACCTGGGATCTTCGAAAGTTAGCAATTTATTCACTTGCCCTGATAGGACTATCCAAAAGAGTTCCTACTCGCTACCCTTACGGTTTTTATTAGATTGCAAAATTTCCAAATTATATTGGAAGTATTGACTGCACTCACATCAAAATAAAATCTCCTGAAGGTGTAAGGATAGATTATAACTGTATGTTTTATATTTATTTTTAACTTCAGATGATTGGTGAGAGTAGAATACGGAAAAAAATGTTTGTCGCTGGTCGGGAAGTGCACACGATGCCCATATTTTCAGATTTTCAAGGGTACACGAAAAATTTGGAAACGTTCTTTTGACAATGCAGCCACTGCAGAATATAAAGTGGCAACGGCACAAAATCTTATCCCATTAGTTTATTAGCAAATCCTGAAAGTCCAGCTGCAAGTTTCATGAATCACAGATTCGGACAAAAAATCCAGTTGAATGTTGTTTTGCAGTATGGCTATTGTTGTCACATGCATAATATTGCAATAACAAAAAATGACAATATTGCAGATGAAGTAATATTTTCTCAGCTATTTTTAGCTAAAACTAGGAGAAAATAAAATAATTTTTTAATAATCGTGATAATACAGTGAAATTATCATTAATTACCTATCATCACTGTTATTGAGTTCCTAGTGCACTGACCATTCAATCAGAACATTTATTTAGATTTTAGTTTGTTAAGTGAGTGTTTTAAGAAGGGTTTTTTAAAACTTAATTATGAACAAGAGTTAGCAAGGGACACAGTTATTTCATCGTCTTTCAATCACGTCTTAAATTAAAAGTTTAATTTAATATCGATTTTTGATAAATTTTGCTAGAGTAACATATGGTATACGTGATTGTATAGAAACACTAAGTCAATTTTTTATTTTATGATGAGCAACGCTAAGGCCAAAATCAAGTTGAACGGAATCGATATCAAAAATATAGAACTGTCACTTTAATCTTTTTTGAGCAACATTCAATTTTAACGTGGCAATCGATTATAGTTTACAGCAAATTGGACAAATAAATGTTGTGTGTCGTGTATCGTAGATTGTGTTGCGCCAGTAGCCAAGTCAAATTAACGCCATATATTGGTTTCTAAAAACAGGCCAGATTCCATTCATTTTTAGACTCATGTAGCCAAGAAAAGACAAATTTTGTCAGCTAATATTTCATACAAATTATATCATGTAGATGATTCTTTAAGAAAATATTATAAAAAAGGATGAAGCTCGTAAAGCTAAAAAGCATGCTTCTTTTTAAGGGCCTTTCAGTGAGTAAAATTAAGGGAAATTAGAAAAACAGCTACACTTTATATACATAATTACAAAAAAATATTATTATTTGATTAGCTTAAAGGCGTTTATGATTCAACTAACTCGGAATTCAATTATTTTACTAATAAGTATTATTGTTGATTAAATATAACATAAAGGTAGTGCAAAGAAAATATAAAACTAGGAATACAAATGAGGTAATAATAACTGCTTTCGTCTATATATCGGTCAATAAAAACGTCGTAATTAAACAAAATATTTTGAAAAAATGACAAACTATAATAGAGGTAGATACTGTGTGCTCTTCATTTTTAAGCTTATTCAATCCTCTTATATAAAAACTAAGACCAATAGTCTACATAAAAGGGATGAATAAATAAAAGATCATGAATAAATAGAGGATTTGCAAAAAGCCAACTGGCAGCAATTTGACGAGTTCGTCACAGATGCCTTCCGAAAAAAAGATTATTTACAAGTATGAAGATTGGCCAGATAACTCATCAATTGCTTTTACACCATCATATAACGAGTTATGTGTTATACGGAACTTTTTTTCAATTGAAAACAATAACCAAGGGACACAGAAAAGGATGGGAATATTTTCGAAGAATTGTAAAAGAACTTTTATACATACTTAATTTGTTTCTAAATACATTATTTGTAACAACGGATACTATAAACTTATTAAAGAGAAACCAGGAATGAAAATTACATATAATTTAACAATCAATGTATGTACTTTCTAGAATGCCGTCATATTATTATCTAACAAAAGGGATGTATACGCTGTTGGTGTGTCGATATCGAAAAATTTGCTCATTATCCTTTGACCTTTTTACCCAAAGTTTTTTTACGTCCTATGCTAAATTTGATGGGTTCAACTGCAAGAGCACTTTGGCTTTTTCCATATATCGTTATGTCTCTCTATAAATATGAAAATATATAATTAGATAATACATAACACCTACTTAAAACTTATTATATTTACTAATAAATAAACAAATAATTTACAGCCCTATTGTATAATGTTATTTTTCTACGATCTTAAAGCTGTATATATCTTTGAGAAGTTGAATGTCAGCTACCTTGCCATCTTTCAAAATATCATCCTGACGGTATGAGGTCGGTAAATCTGAAATCTCTTGCTGTTCGGGCTAGTCTCTCGCTATCTATTCATGTAACATACTGTTTCAATTTCCGTCTTCTCTGTCTTCCATATTGTGCAATATTATGTATTTTACTTTAAAGAGATTTAACTTATTTATTTGGTATTATGTCTCATGAATTTTCCCCCATTCATCTCAAGGTTCCAATATTCCTAACAATTTTTCTTCATTGGCCTTTATCTTCAGCTGCTCTAAGAGGTTCGCAGAATGAGTGTTCAACTGAATTTTTAATTTGGTTGGACCATCGAGTTGGTGATTGTCTTCCAGATCTTCTCCCCGTGGCATTTCCAGAAACAATTATTCTCTCCAAACTATCGTCACAAAGTTAAATTGTATAGCTTTATGTGCAATTACTATCTATCACATACATTTTAAAGCAACCGAACGACATCTCTAATGACTTGAAAGCCACTTTAAACAATATGGAGGTTGCAACCAAATAAAAACAAGATGAAAGCATATTGTTTTCATATAAAAAAACATTCTACCAAAAAAATAATTCCGAAAACCAACATCTTACACACAATAAATTAACGGAGCATCTGGATGTGATATTATATAAAACGTAATTCAAAGAACATCTAGCAAACTTGTTGCTAAAATTGCAAAATCGAAATAATCTCCACAAGCCATGTGACACTGCCATTTGTTCAGCGTATGATATTCTAATAGACCAAATTCAGGTTCTACATTAATTCAAAGGATTTTAGAAAGTTTAAAACATAAAAATATATCAACTGTTCATACAATCCGCCATTTTATACTAAACAGTATCCCAATCGACCGTAAAATTCTTCTCAAACAATCCGCCATTTTTTACTAAACAGTATCCCAATCGATATGTACATCAAATGAACTTTTCAGAGCAGCCGTCTCAAAAGTCCGAATAGCTATGATGATTGCCGACCTCCGCCGCGGCGATGGCACTTGAAGAAGAAGATCCCAATCGACCGTAAAATTCTTCTCATACATCAGAACGCCTGGCATTATTTTTGCACACTCTGTATTAATTCGCATCTTTAATGCTTCAAGATGTGTGAATTTGTGAAATGCCCCTAGATAAAACAATCGTTTGGAGATAGATCTCCCGATCTCAGAGTCCACTTAATGTTATGTGTTCAATTATTAAAACTATTTTTAAGGATAAAAATAAAAATAATTCTAATTTCCGATTTATATTCTTGTTTTTAAAGAATTCATGATTGCCAACCTTTGGAAGACGGCTCAAAAAGAAGAAGAAGAAGGAATTCCTTCACCTCCCGGCTGTAGTGTGCAGGGCACCCAGCCATTTAAAACCAAATTTCTCCTATATTATTATGCAGTTACTTTTATAAATCTCGGCAAAATCACTTCCCATAGCAAGTCCAAAAAATTTTGTGAATTTAAATTTTCGTCATAGAAAAAATGGTACAACAATATTGTGTCTAAACTTTCCTAACCAAACATTTATTTTTCGACGATATTGGGTAATATTTTTAATAAAATTCTGAGGCTTTCTTATCGACCAAATCCTATAATTTTAAACATTTAGTTTATTATTGAATCTAAATGTACGTTCACCTTTAAACAAAATGTTTTATAAAGCTTGTCTATCTGCATTAGCCCTCTCTAAAATTCCATAACAAATTTCTGATCGTCTCTCATCATTTCCTCTTAGTTCTTGATGATATTGAAATTTATACGAACGCAATTTATTTCTTTTCAAAATTTTTAAGGCTGGAGTGGAATTATGAATGTCTGGTTATGGAAACTGGTCTGAAATGGTCCGAGAACTTATCGGATTTTCAAATAGTGTTTTGATTTATTTATAATATATTTATTATATCGAGTAAAGCCGGAAATTTTAAAATATAGCCGGTAATATGTAGTACCATATTTTTGTCGAAACTACCAGTGCCAATTCATGATCAGTTGATATTAATGTCATTCCAATTAGTTTAAAGTTCACCCACATCAGTGTTTAGTTTATGGCCATTAAGTGTTTGGTTCTAACAGTTGACGTGATTTCGGAGCACACAATATTTGTAGGCAAGTACGTTTTTTTTTTCAAATACTTTGGAAGGTGATTTTACTTGATAATATTGTTTAATTAAGTAGATAAATGATGTATGTAAGCTTTAAGGTATGGATACCGCTCACTTTAAATATGTTGTTATTTTTTTCCGCTTAAACCTCAAAATTAATATAGGCGGCAATTATAAAATAGTATTCCATATTACCCGACTAAAAATTTAAATCCTTAAATTAGTTTCTATATCAGAAATGCCTCAAACGATTAATACAATAAAAAAAGAATGCCACAACCACATCGCCACAACGTAAGAAGTGGAATGTGGAAAACATGAAAAAAACAGTGATAGCAGTTAGAAGCAAAAGTATCAGTTATTTGAAGGCATGCAAAATATTCGATGTGCCTCGTGACACCCTTTTTATGCTATGTAAGAAAGATGGTGTTATTGGTGAGGTATGCCAATCCAAACTAGAAAGAAAACTTATTTTGCCAGATCATCTGGAAAAGGAGCTAGTAAAGCATCGCCTGGAAATGAAGAAAATATATTATGGATTAACCAGACGGGATGTCGGTAATCTTACATTTCAAGTAGCCAGAAGAAAATTCCACATTCCTTCTCATTACTTAAAAAAACCGCTTGAAATTACTGACTAAAACGTTTTAGATTAAGGCATAAGAACGTGTTACGCCTACGAAAACCTACGTAAACTTCGTTTTTGTGGGCACTGGGCTTTAACAAGGAAAACGTTGGCAAGCTTTTTAATCTGTTAGAAAAAATAAATAGAAGAAAAGAACTTTTGAGGTAATTAAATATTTAACCTCGACGAAAGTGGTCTTAACATTGTTTATTTAAAGTGTCCCAAGATTTTTTGCCAAAGGGGAAAGCGGCAAAGAGCTGGGGTCTCTGATTACTCGCGTTTTGTGTATGAGCGCAAGTGAGAATTATGTGCTCCTTTTGCCTATATTTCCTTTCAAATATATTAGCGAATTGGTAAAAAAGGGTAACCACCTAAAAGTATTTCTGTCTTTCATCCATTAGGGTAGATTCAAACCGAAATTCTTACGCAATGGTTTAATAACCTTAATCAAATATGTAAAAGCATATGCTAAAAACACTATATTTTTGATTTTGGACGGCTATCACTCGCACACGGGAATTCTAGATGTTATTATCGCTGCTAGAGAAAACCACGTCACTTTAATATTCCTACGTCTCACACCACACACAAGGGCAAGCGATTGACAAATTTGTAATGAGAGCTTTGAAAATTTTCTACACTGACAGAATTTGTCAATTTTAAAAGCAAAATAATCGCTCAATAACTCATTTTGACATCAGTGACCTACTCGGTAAAGCTTACTTGAAGATCCAAACTAACGAAAGGGCAGTCAATAGATTTTGACAAACAAGTATCTTTTCAGTAAAGATATCTTTTCCTAAGAGGATTTTCCAGTGACAGCACACGAGAATGAAGAATGACTGTTGGACATGAAAGCCAGGTAAATCCACCTCTTGACCAGAAAGATGCCGATGAAGTGGCAAATGGACAACCAATTTAACCCATACTTCCCATTCCTGTTCTTAAAAAACGACAAGGCACAAGAGGCTGAAAATTAAAAACAGTCAAAATTTTGACTACAAACCCAAACAAAAATGAACTGGAAGATTCAATCGTATCGAAAATTAAAAAGTAAAATCAAAAGAAAAATTGGGTTCGACGGAAAAAAAGGCAACTGACGATGGAAAATCTGGTAGCAGCAAAATGCATGTTGTGGCAGTAAGTTCAAGTTGTGTTAGGAAAAAAGCAAAAAAGTATTTTCTGTTTAGAACGATTAATGGCTGATTTAAGAGGAGAAATGTGGCTACACTGCCTAAGATGCGAGCTATGAGCACACTAGTTATGCGTTGATGCCGAACGCGATTACTATATTTGTGGTTTTTGTCGTTAGAAGAATATTTTGTGGTATTCTAGATAACCTCATATAGGTATTTCATATACGACCATTTTTTCGGTAAACAAAAATGTAATTTTTTTAATAACAGAAAATATATTTTTAAATATGTATTTTTAAGTTTGATACAATAATTCGGAATCATAAACTTTTTGGAGGCGACTTTTTTATTTATATGTATTTTAGTACTTTTCAAAATAATTCGATAAATAAATATGTTATTCCATAATGCCAGGTTTTACTAAATTATGTATTATTTACATTTATTTTTTTTTTGATAGTCTAAATTTCTTGGTACGTCAGCAGTTTTGTTTGTACATGTACAATTAGAAATCACGGTTGCAGTATTTTTAAACTTTTTTAAAAATGCTTAATGAATTTGTTGAATGACTTGGAATTGGTCTATTGGGATATCTTACGATAAATAAAGAACTCACAGTGCGCGCACTAATGCGTGAATAAAGCATCTTTATTATTTTTAGACAATAAATCATCAAGTGAAATAATTGGGTCAATGTGGTCAACGTGGTCGCCAATATCTCTAGAAGATAGGCACATTTAGAAGAAGAAGAAAATAATTGACAATTTAAATATTGTTAAAATCTAACTACATTGGGACCAATCGCAACCTTTTAAAAACAATCTGCAGTAGGTGTGGTCTAACTTTTACAACAATACTCTGTCAAATATATTAAATTTTGGCAAAAGTTTATTATATTCTTTTTATTTAAAAGTTTTGCTACATAAATTTACTAAGTCTTGGCTTCAATAATGTTTAATTAATAGGCAGAATCTTTTTATAAAAAATTAGATATTCGTACAACCACTATTTAAAATGCCCGTTTTTTGCATAATTTTATGTTAACAAACTTGATGATTTTTTACAGTAATTGAAATATGACATTATCGTGGAGAAAAGTGCCATTTCTGTGCCAGAAAGTGTTTTTCTACACTGTTTCGTATAAAAGAAGAAAGTGATATTCTACGAGATGAGTAGAAAGTCGAAGACGAAGTCGGAGGTTTGTCCTGGAATCCACGAATCACGTAAAA
The DNA here is from genome assembly GCF_040954645.1 of Diabrotica undecimpunctata. NCBI lineage: Eukaryota > Metazoa > Arthropoda > Insecta > Coleoptera > Chrysomelidae > Diabrotica > Diabrotica undecimpunctata. The sequence goes on along the minus strand of NC_092809.1, from coordinate 30,992,417 downwards.
TAACTTTTGGATCGTGATACCTACAATATTTTTCTGTAGGCGTTTATTATGTTAAAAATAATCTGAATAGATACATTAGCGGCAATAATTCACAAGGAGCCGTTTTAGCAGTCGTTCAGTAATCCCATATGGAACCAATTCGGCGCCACTTTCACTGCTGATTTTCATTTCTTGGAATTGAAAAACGAAAAACTGAACGAAAACACAGAATCTTAAATGACCATTTTTTGAAGTTAAAAAGCGAGGACACTTTCGAATCTGGTATGACCAGTGCAAAAGTAACGCGACATTTAAAATTTCATATTTTTCTCCTTTTATTTTTGTTAAACTGCCCTGTATAATAATTAAATATATTTATCAAAATATAAGTTACTTTTATTTATAAGTTTGTTATTTTAAACGGTTAAAAATATTTATTTTTTGTTCTTCTTCTTCTTATGGTGCCGTGCACCTATAGTGCGTTGGCGAATTATCTTTAGGTCAGACGTCTGTCTTTTGCGGCATACAAAAGTTCGCCAGTGTTAGTTACGCCTGTCCAGTTCTTTATATTTCGCAGCCACGACATTTGTTTGCGACCTACTCCTCTCTTGCCCTCAATCTTTCCTTGGATAATTAGTTGAGGGATTGTGTATTTTTCCCCTCTCAGGATATGGCCCAGGTATCCAATCTTTCGTGGCTTGATCAAGCTGAGCAATTCTCTCTCAGTATTTGCTCTTCTTAGGACTTCCTCGTTTCTCACCCTATCTGTCCATGGTATGCGGAACATTCTTCGCAAGGTCCACATTTCGAAGGCTTCCAACTTGTTAATGGAAGATATTTTCAACGTCCATGTCTCCATGCCGTATAACAATATGGACCATACATAGCACTTAACCATTCTTTTGTTACCAACCATTTTTTGTTACTTAAAAGAAAGTTCTTGTTAAGGTGCCATCGATAAATCGAATATTTTCGTAAAATAATGCTTGTTAAATTAATTGTTTTCCTTTTTAATGCATATTGGTTGCTTTTTCGGGAAAGAAAAGTGTTTTTAATAATAAAAAATAATTTGTAATTAGGCCAGATCAAGTAGCGCATTTGCTCTTCCTAATAATGGGCGTCCTATTCGATATATCACAGATAGGCTTAGCTTTCCGCGAATCACAATTTTTAAAAATATATAAAAAGATTTCGAGAAACTGGTTTCTACTTAAGAAGACCAAGGAAAACCCAAGGAAAGTACAGAAAAAACTAAGGTCAACAAACGCTGTGGAAGATCGGTTTTTGTAGTGCTTAGAGAGCGGAGAGTTACTGCTACACATTTGTCTAAGAAACTAATAGACCCTTATCGTACCATAGTTTCACCTGACACCGTACGTCGAAGATTAAGTAAACAACATTTGTCATCTTATGTATCATGTTTGGTCATCGACAAAAACGCTTGGAATGCTGTTGTACTCATTCAGATTAGAATATGAAGATTGAAGAAACGTTCTGTTTAGAGACGAATCCCGTTTTAGGAGATATTGACCTGTTGGTCGCAAAAGAGTATGGAGAAGGCTAGAAGAACGCTATGCCCAATGTTGCTTAACACCTAGAATACAGTTTTTGGTGTAGGTATAATGGTATAGGGCGGCATTTCTTTGGAAGCACATACAGATATTGTTATGTTAGGGGCAGATGTCCCTATTGCTGATTGGTACATAAGGAAAGTACGACAGTACGGCAAGATCAGAAGTTCTCACACCAATTCAAGACCGGGAGGGGTGTTAGACAAGAACGCGTGTTATTCAACATTCATGGTAAACATGTCATGAGGATGGCTTTAGATGGATGAGCCGGTGGAGTAACAGTGGCTAGTAGGATTATCTTCAATTTAAGATTTGCTGATGATACTACACTTATAGCAGTAAATGAGAAAGAAATTTTTAATTTCCTGTGAAGAGTTGAGTATGAAAGCAATAAATTTGGTTTGAAAATCAATAAAACTAGGACAAAATAATGGTGGTCGACAGATTCTACATTATTTAACTGACTAACATATTACAGGAATACCAGATAGTGGACAGTGTTGTCTATCTCAAGTCTAGTACATATAACGATGGTATTAGTGAAGCAGAAGTTCGAAGACGTATTGGTATGGCAAAAAATGCGATGAGTGTCCTAACTAAAATGTGGAAAGACAGATCTATCTCTTAAAATATCAAGATGAGACTAGTAAGTGCCCGTATATTCTCAATATTTCTACATATAATATTTCAATACAGCGCAGAGACTTGGACTCTTTGCGGAGGCGAGCGCCAAAAAATTAATGCATTTGAGAGGTGGTGTTGGTGAAGAATGCTGCGCATACCTTGGACTGCTCATAGGACAAACGTTTCTATTCTAAACCAACTTAAGAATAAAAAAAGACTGTCCACAATATGTCTGTATCGTATTCTGCAATTTTTCGGTCACCTGGTTTGCACAGGTGACGATAGTTTGAAGAGATTAATAATTGTTTCGGAAAACGTCTCGGCGAGAAGATCAAGAGGACCATCACCAACTAGATGGTCCGACCAAATTAAGTATTCAGCTAGTAATTCATTCTGCGAAGCTCTCAGAGCAGCTGAAGATAGATACCAATGGAGAAAAATTGTTAGGAATATTGGAATAAATCACGATCCTCAGTAATGGAAAAACGACAAGGGAGGGAGACATAAGGGAATATTAGGAAGAACATGTGTTACCTTATATGCATTTTGTTGATGAAAATTTTTTCTTAATTTAGAATAATGCTCGACCGCACATACTCAGGATAGCAATGCAATATTTTACAGATATTGGTTTTCAGTAACAAGCCTGGCCTCCTAGAAGTCCAGACCTTAACCCGATAGAGCATTTGTGGGACATCTAAGGAAGAGTAGTTAGGCAAAATTATGGTGACCTTACAACTGTGGTAGCATTAAAACTGGCGCTAATAAACGAGTGCAATTAAATACCGCAATAGGAGATTGCTTCTTTGATCCAGTCTATGCTAGAAAGGATGAGAGCTCATATGCGAACGCTAGGAGGAAATATCCGATTTGAGTATTCGTATTTTAGAAATATTTTGGTTTGAAAAGTATCTATTTCAGGGATAAAAAAATGTAAATTTTTATTTGTTTATACATTAAGTAATATTTTGGATTTTTTTTTATTTTATGGTTTGTTAATGAACATACAATAAAATTAATTTATTGGATTTGGAGTTTTTCTAATACTCTTTATTTAACTTAAAATAAATTTAGTATACGGTTACTTTTGCGGGTCAGTATAGTTGCTTTTACGATACACTTTTCGATTGCCTGCAGGCAGCAGGACTTGACCACTATGATATAAGACTGCTGAAATACTTATATTACAATCAAGTAGCCTATATCCAAATTAAAGACAGTCCGACTGAAAAAATATCCATCAAACGTGGAGTACGGCAGGGTTGTGTTTTGTCACCCACTCTTTACAATCTGTACTCTGAAGAAATATTTAGGGAGGCTTTGGATGACAGACAAGAGGGAGTAAGACTAGGTGGAGAAGTAATCAACAATATTAGATACGCTGACGATACAGCCATTCTTGCAGAAAATTTACAAGATCTCCAAACATTACTAAATCTAGTCAGTGAAGCAAGTTATTGGAGAGGCCTTAAAATCAACATTTCAAAGACAAAGTGGATGGCAGTTGGAAAGTTCAATATAGATTAAGGTCTGATTTCTCTTAATGGAATCTTGAGACTTACATTGAGCTGATTAAGACATGTAGAAAAAAGAATTCCTTTGATGTTGTATTTGTTCAACATAGTCTGAGTTCAAGCGAAAATCTAGCTCCAGGTGACAGAGTACTTAAAGTAAGAGTTTATAAACAATTGGTGATACCATATGTCAAGACTTTAGTAACGGGTATTTCCAAAACCAGATTCGTCAAATTTGAAAGCAGTAAACCCATTCAAACCAGAGAGTCTATGACAGGAATTTGTAGCAACATGACCCTTTATAAAGTAGGTATGAATAGAAAAATTTCCAGCAGACCTTCATTGGAATATGGCAACAGATACTTAAAACCCAAAATGTTTGAAGCTGTTACAAAACTTGTCAAACTAGTTATTTCATATGTATGAGTAAAATTTGATGTATAATTAGATTATAATTTTTAGATGTTTTTTTCACAAAAAGTAGTTAAGTCCATATTTAAAAATATTTTTTTCTCATAAATAGATTTATAATTATGTTGTCTTGTTTAGTATATAGCTTAAAGGTGTACTTTGTTTATAAAAAAATCACACGTGTTAGTTTTTAAAAATCTAGATGTGGGAACCATTTAAAACTTTCAAACACATATAACTCAGAAACATAAAAATTTGATATAGCAACTTTTTGCACTGACCCCTTCATTTCTCACTTGTTTGTGAGTATAAACTATACTACGTTCAGATTACCGTAGTATTCACGGTGGTGCCATGAAACATCATTTTATATTAGAGAAATTATTTTTAAAATACGAATCTAATTAATTACATCTAAAACAACTTGTTCAAAATAAATCTATAAATTATATTATGGTTAGACTAGGATTTGATCCACTAAGTTATAGAGAATCAAGAAATCTCAAAGGGCCTTAAAAGACAATTGGTGGGGGTCAAAAATCATTGCGAACCGAAAAAAAATTAATAAACAGTGAACAAAATCAAAACAACAGAGGTCACCGGATACCCTTTAAAACTAAAATAAAGATAGTCTTTAACACGAAAATTATAAAGGTGAAATAAATGATGTTAAACGAAGAAATTAGACATTAATTGAAGACTACATACTACAAAAAAAATTCAAGAGATCGACCATCAAGAAATCTATCCCCATTTCAATTTATAAAAATTCACAGAAATATAAAAATTTACTACAAATAAATTTACTTTATATTGTTAGATATAAATATTTATTAACTTACCAATTGCGGTGGACCGTAAATAGGTGGTCTATAAACCACAAAGTTTCCATCATAATCTGGTAGAACATAGGCATTGCTGGAAGCAATGATGAATGCTAGGACAATAAGAGTATACCGGAACATGTTGAAGGCTCACAAATAGTATGCGAATAACTAATTACGGAAAGGACTCGTTTTTATACTTAAGTTGATTTGCAAGTAGGTAGTAAATGAATCGAAGTGTAGGTATATTTTATACATTTTAATTAAAATAAAAAATAATTCATTACTTATTTAGCATAATTAAGAGACGAGATAATATAATTACATAATTTGTATAAAATTTTTAGGATAACTTTTATTTTATTTCTGAATGAATATAAAAAAATTTCAAAAGCAAACTGTAGTTTAGGAATAAAAAGAAATCAACTGCCAATCTCCAACTTTATTAAAAACAGACTTGCTCCAGATTTTTTTTCACGAAATTTTCCTCTGCATAGAAGTGATAAAAGAAATAAATAAGTATATGGCGAAAAATCCAGAAATAGAGGAGATAATACAATAAAAAATAGACCATAATAAAATATAACAAATTAAATGGTGTAAACTCGACAAGTAATTCACAATTTTCAAGTAGATAGTGAACTAAATGTACAGCTAAGAATAGCAAACATCAGCTAAAAAGTGAGATAACTGGGTATATTTTTTTTTTAAGTGCACTTACTGCTTCGCAATTAGCCCAGTCGGGATCTATTTTGAGTTGGCCATTTTCAATAGGAGTCTATTTTTTTTTGCTGGAATCACTTCAGAATGTACCTTGTATCCATAGTCACGATATGTGTCAGTCACAAACCTTGTTTTTTGCCCAAACGAAAATTTTTGCTTATAGAGCCCATATTTTTGCCTATAACTCGAGAGATGTTGATCTTACAAAAAAAATATAAATGGTTAAAAAGTTTTGTTTTCTAATTTTGCATAGTATTTGAATAGCTAGAAATAAAAATTTAATGTTTGTCGTTTCAAAATAGCAATAATTCGAAAAAAGTGCAAAAAATGTAGTTTTTCCCATCAATTTTTTCGACTCCTTAAGCATAATTTACAGTCTTTATATTCTAGAAATATATAAAATTTTATAGAAATATTACTAATCTAAATTTTTTTTTTTTAATTTTAATTAACGTGTCTCGACTACGAGGTCATTGACACGATGACAGTATAATACAATATAAAGTATATACAATTTTACATTTGACAATATACAGTAGTTATTTTTTACAAATTTAACCGTTACACATAATTATTAAACTTTAGAGTTTACTAAGCACTTCAATGTCTTTTAAATATTTAAACAGGTTAACAAATTTCTGAGTTTCACTTAACATTTCTTTAATATTATCTCCCAACTGGTGTTGTTTTCTTTTAGCAGAAAAATGCGGACATTCTATAAGAAAATGTCTGACTGTTAAGAGACTGCTGCAATGGCCGCATGAAGGTGGATCGGTAGATGCCATTAGAAAGCCATGTGTAAGACGAGTGTGTCCAAGTCTTAATCTTCTTAGAATAACCTTGTGTCTTCTGGGCATAGGTGGTAGCTCTAAGGAAGGTATAACTGGTTGTATATCGTGTAAGTGACTCTGAGTTGTGTTCCAATTAGCTTGCCATTTGTCATATATACGCTTTTTAAACATTTTCTTAATATCATTATGCAACTGGATATTTGATATAGGTATATCCAAAGTAGAAGCTTCTCATGCGGCTACATCTGCAGCCTCATTTCCTACAACTCCTACATGTGAAGGTACCTAGACAATAGTGACAATTACTCATGATCGTAAGAACTTTACGAAACTGATTTCGATTAAGTATGTCTAGGAATAATTTTTTAATTATAGCTTTAGGAGTATCATGTTTATTGAAAGAGCAAAGGAAAGTATTGACATTCGGAAGTTGCTTATGCCACGGAGGATGTGTAGAGATATGAAAGGGTGAAGTTGCAGAAAGATCAAAACCACCGAGAATAGAATTTAATATGCAAGAGAGGGGTTGTGTAGCTCTATTGGTCTGAGAATGATTAATGAGATTATTTGGTTGTATAATTAGTTGACAGACTGGATTTTGTGGATTGGCTGATAAGCTAGCTGCATATGACAAAAGAATATGTTGTCTCCTTAACCATAGTGGTGGTTCAAGTCAAGTCAAGTCAAGTCAAATTTATTGATCACATGAGACATTATACAAAGTACATGTATGAGACAAGTCAAAGTTACAGAAATACATCTTAAAAGTATATAAATTAATAAACACGATAAAACATACTTAAAAGTTATTTTTAGAATATGGCTCTAGCTCACAAATGTATTGATGTACAAACCTCCGAAAGTTTGGCTGATGTAAATTCATTCGTATATCTATTGGTAATTTGTTAAAGAAACTTATGGCTGCATAATGTGTGCTACTTTCCAACAAAACAGAACGATGTTGTGAAAGCATAAAGTGATTGTCTCTGTATCTTGTTGAATAAACATGGTTAAATTGAAATTTATTAAATTCATAAATTTTGCTATGTAAATACATTATACACGAAAATATATACAGACCAGGAATTGTAAGAATATTGTTTTGTCTAAAGATGCCTCTACAAGAATCTCTAAATTTCATTTTATACATTATCCTAATAGCTCTTTTCTGAAGTACGAATATCTGCTCTAATTCAGAGGTACAACCCCAGACTTCAATGCCATATTTGGCTATTGAGTAAAAATGGGCAAAGTATAGCGTTTTTAATACTGATGTATGAAAGAGACGTGAAAGAATTCTCAATGCATAACATGCGCTACTTAATCTGGATTTCATAATAGAAATGTGGTTTGACCATTTACAATTACTGTCTAGAAGTACCCCCAGCAAGTTCGTGCAGTCTGTTTTATCTATTGCTGTTTCTATAGTGGCTTGATGGTTTAATAAATTATTTGACGTAAAAAACATATACTTTGATTTCTCTTTATTCAAAACTAATGTGTTGGATAAGAAATAACTGTTGATAGTGGATAGTATCTGTGTGGTTTTATTTTGCAAATTTTGATCAGACGTTCCTGTGACTAGAATGTTAGTATCATCCGCATAACTGATGATGTTAACCCCAGTCAGTGAATTAGTTAACAAAGCCATATCATTAATAAATACTATAAAAAGTAGAGGACCCAATACACTACCCTGAGGGATACCATAATGGATATCCAATGTGTTTGATTCGTTTACAAGTTCATTAGATGTTATCTTTACTTTTTGTCTTCTATTCTCTAGGTAGGAAGTAAACAATTTTAGGACTACACCACGAATACCAATACCCTCAAGTTTTATTAGCAACAAATTATGATCCAAAGTGTCAAAAGCCTTGGATAAATCGAGAAATAAACCACATGCCTTCTCTCGTCTGTTCAAAGCATCCAAGACAATGCGTTCATTCTAGTATAAACCAGAGTTTCAATTATCTTTGAAAACACAGATAAGAGACTTATGGGACGATAGTTGTTAAGGTCATCTTTATCACCACTTTTGAATAAAGGGATTACAATAGATAGTTTAAACATACTAGGAAATATTCCTTGTTGAAAAGAGGCATTACAAATATCCGTCAGTGGATCTGCGAGAGCATGAATGCATTGTTTTAATAACTTAGGGGAAATCTGACCAAAACCACAACTCGTTCGTTCGTTCGTTAGCTTCACAGTACATACTTTGAGCTGGGCTAGATCTGAAGGCACCTAAGCAGATCCTAAGACCCGTATTGTGTACGGAGTCAAGAGCTTTCAGATGTGACTTGGATGCAGACATATAGGCAAAACAACCATAGTCTATTTTTGAGCGAATAATGGATCTGTAAACTGTAAGCAATACCTCTTCGTCGGCTCCCCAATGAAAATGTGCTAAACTTTTTAGAATATTAATATTTTTTAAGCAATTGCCTTTTGTTTCCTGTATGTGTGTATTCCAAGTAAGTCTGGAGTCGAAGATCAGTCCTAGGACTTTATGATGATCAATAACATCTAGTAATACTCCGTTGTATGTCAAAATTGGACTATCTTTTGTCGTTTTTCTGCTAAATCTCATGATTTTAGTTTTTTGAGAAGAGAAGGAAAGCCCTATATGCCTCGACCACCTTTCTATATTATCAATGGCTGTTTGCATTAGTCGACAGGTTGTTTAGGTATTCTTTCCTCTGCAAAAGAGTACAAAGTCATCAGCGTATAATGCGTGTTTAACTGGAAGATGAATACTTTTGCCTACATCAGTAAATGCCAAACTAAACAGAGTTCTGCTTATAACAGAACCTTGTGGTACTCCATTATGTTGAATACGAGTAGATGACCGCTTTCCGTTTAAAATAACTTTAAAAGTTCTACCATCTAAAAAATTCTGCACAAAGTAGTATATGTTTCCACCAAGACCACATTGTTGAAGATTTTGGAGTATTATAGATTTTTGAACAGTGTCAAAGGCTCCTTCTATATCAAAAAAGGCTGCTAATAAATCTTGTTTACAGGCCATAGAGTCGGATATATATGACTGTAAAATTACCAAATTATATGATGTAGAGCGATGAGATCTAAAACCGGATTGTGCCGGTGAAATAACTTTATTTTTTTCCAAAATCAGACCAATCTTTTGTTTACCATTTTCTCCATTAATTTGCACATGGTGCAGTCGGTGATATTGGCCTATATGAATTAGATAAGCTTTGTGTTTGGTTATGAACTTTTTTAATTGGTATAATATATGATTCTCGCCACAGCTTAGGAAAATTATAACTGTTCCAAATACCGTTGTAAAATTTTAATAAAACAATGATGCAAGGAGTCGACAATTTCTTTAAGAATATGAAAGGAATGTCATCTGGACCAGAGGCTGTGTTTTTACACAAATCGAGTGCCGTCATTAGTTCCTCTAAGGTAAACTAATCTAAAATTAAATGTATTGTAATATACCAATTGTTAAATAGGTAGTATGTAAATATGCGTATCAATTGTGTTTTAGTGACTACCTCAAACTATTTTAAGCTATTTATGCCAAATATTTATTTTTTATTTTTTTTTTTTTTTTATTTGATACTGCTTCAACCACAAGGATTATTAGCAATGGTCGATTTTACAGATAACATAAATATAAAAAAAAGTTAAGAATACAATTAGATTTTGTTAATTAGTCCTGAGGAAACCAAAAAAAGTATGGTACGATTGCAGTCACTATGTTCTCTTAGAATGTCTTTTATTTTTATAGGTGACTGTTTATATTGTCTTTCAAATGCGTACAACGGATACTCCTCTAATAAGGGATGTACTGTTCGATCACTATCATACGCGTAACCTAAAGGTTTGGGTTACTTCTGTAGTAGGAAATCATGTGTGATCTTGGTGTGTCCTAATTGTAGTCCGGACATGAAGTTTTTAAGAGTGTGACACGAATTTCCTTTGAAATGTGTTTTCCTGCAAACATAGGATGGATAAATGAAATTTATTTATACGAATTTTAAGATCTTCTTTTAGATTCCATTAAATAATAGAATTAAAAATAGTTTAATTAAGTGTCCAGAGAGGAATCGCTAGGATCATCGGTAGAAGTATTACTTAAAATTTATTCTGTAATTTTGTTTTTAATCCTAGATCAACGGGATTTAAGATATTTTGGACTTAACATAGGATGTATTTTCTTTAGAAAGTCTATCAATCCTCCGAGAAAGTTCTGGCGACACTGAGAGGATCTGAAGAACCATGCGCCTTTTCAAAGAACTCAATAAGTTCTTTCTGTGTTAAGTATCCATTGTTGAAGTTTTCTTTAAAGAATTGACTGGTGCATTTGGTAAGATCTTCTACTAGGTTTCTGTTGTTTTCTTGTTAAGTTTTTGGTTTTATGCTTCGTGGCTTCGGTTCAGCGAAGGCATTTTCGTTATCTCATATTGGGGGGAGGGGTTTATTATTTCAGATAGGTTTCGTTTCGTTTTTGGAGCTAGGATGAGGATGTGTCTTGATCAAAGGTATCCATTTGAGTCTCATTGGGTAGGTCGCAGCTTATCAAAGTATGCTTATTTGATTGAGAGGTAATGATTTTTCTCGACGTTTCAGTAAGAGAGGATTGTGTAAAGGAATTTATCGACAAAGGAGCTGATTGTTGTACTGTTGTTTCAGTTTCAGTAAAAGAGGTTTGTGTAGAAGTAATTGTTGAAATGGGAGCTGATTGGTGTACTTCCTGTAGAGAGTTTAGATAAACAGTATTTTGTGTTGTTTGAAGGAGTCTGATTATTTTTATTGGGAGACTGAGATGCAAAATGTCTTTGCTGCTTGCATCAGTAGCAAGATTGCTTTTCGATGGAAAAGAAAATTCTATAGTTGTTATCCTCATGGTTAATAGAAAATCTACAAAAGTAAACAAAAACTGCGCTTGTTAAATTATTGGTATTCTTGAGTTCAGAAATAAATTGTTTTGTAAATTTGCTTAAAAATGCTGTAAATAACAAAAATATCGAGTAAAAGCGTTGATCACCACATTTTTAAAAGGATTAACAAATTAAATTTGCTCTGAACTAAACAACAATTGGTGTATGTCTGTTTTGTATTGCTTTTATCAATTTTGGGGATTCTTGTTATTTAGTTCACTTACCATTACTGCTATTATTTTTCTCATAATTACCGTCAAACTCTTTCTTGGCCAATTGTAATATACGTTTGTTCCTTGATGACTTAATTTTTCTTAAACACTCAAAATACATAAAACGATTTACAAGTTTCACAACACAATAATTAATTATCTTCCACTGATCTTAGTAGACTAACAACAAAAGACCTGTTGATTACTATCGTTGGTTGCGAGCGGCGCACCAAACTTCTGGAGCAACAGTAAGTTATATATTTTTACAGCAAAGAATTTGGTAAAACAGAAGGATGAAGGATTTTATCTTAACCTAGTGTTGCACTGATTGAAAATATACTTTAAAATGTGTGTAACCTAAGGTTATGTATTTTATCGCGTTAGTGTGAATATTTACGTCGTACCTTAGTGTTACACTCAATAAACTCATTTTATGTTGATCTCTGTCACTCTTTTTAACTCATTTTATGTTGATAACCGAAAATCACTATTTTTTGGATGTCCTAGTGTTGCTCTGAGATGACGATAATTGGAAAAAAATTATCTATAACCAAAAACTAAGCCTAGACATTCGACTTAGAATTATCAAATATTACGTTTGGTCAGTCCTTCTGCATGGAGTTAAAGTCTTTAAAACAGCCTGGACATTAAAATAATTACCATGATGGCTAGAAGCCTTTGAAATGTCGCCTTTGAAATATGGACCCAGCACATGGTAAATCGAACAGTATTTAATACCATAAATAAAGATTTAAAACTTATAACAACAATTAAAAAAAAAAAACTTCGCCCATATGCCACATAATGAGAACTGACAATTCTACCTTGCTACAATTAATAATTGAAGGGAAAATAGAAGACCGAAAAAGAGTAAGCCGAAGAGCCATGTCATTGCTTCGCAATATCAGATCTTGGACGGGCATGAGCTCAACAATTACCAAGAGTGCCGCAGAATAGGGAACATTTTGATGTAGTGATCGCAAACCTCCAGTAATGGAGAGCACCAAAAGAAAAAAGCCTCTTCTTCTTCGTGTGCCTTGTCCTTAAAAATCATCACGGCCTATTTTACTGTGTCTGCAGCAGTTTGGAAGGGTTTTATGTTGTTCTTCCACACCACTGCTTTAAAATTTTCAACCAGGATGTGCCTTGTCCCCCCCGGCCCTCTTTTCCTTCCACTTTTCCTTGTATAAAAAAAAATATCAACTTATATTCAAGCTTAGAGGACATAATTCCTCTAAATTGTTTCTTGTGGTAAATTGTATGATTTTAAACCTATACAGACTCATCATCACCATCATATAACGGGGGTCTTACAGCGATTGCCGCTTTCTGCATTTCAGCCTCCATCTTTTCCTATCTCTCCAATCTCCCTCTTCTAAGCCTCTAGATTGCATTTTTTTTGTAATTTCTCTTCTCCAGGAATTTGGTGGTCTTCCCCTTTTCCTTCTTTCTGGCGGAACATACATTAAGGCTTTCTTTGGCCACCGCTCCTCCTCCATTCTCATCACGTGACCATACCATTGTAATTGCCTTCCTTGTATTCTATCTGAAAGAGTATCTCTAATTCCTGTACGGTTTCGTATTTCCTCATTCCTGATTCTTTCCATTCTCGATACCCGACATGACCTTCTAAGATAATCCATTTCCACAACGTCTACTTTATCTCGTTTATTCTTTGTCATCGTCCAACATTCGGCAACATATGTGGTAATTGGTTCTACAATTGCTCTGTATACGCGAAGTTTGGTATGCATCTTTATTTTATTAGACCACAGTAATGAATTCAGTATTAGGATGCATTTTTTCCCTTGGATTATTCGGTTTTGTACATCTATCTTAACTCTGCCATCTGCTGATATGATGCTTCCTAGATATTTATACTGGTTGCAGCCTTTTATGACTGCGTTTTCAAGCCTCAGATCTGTGGTATTTCTTATTATCTGTGTATACATATATACAGACTTATTTACATAATTTTGTCCATGAGGGTATATTCCTCTTTTCAAATGTATTTACCTATATTTTTAGATAAAATATAAGCATACACTGATCATAAAGTAAAAAGAGAAATCCATTCGTTTACCGATAATGGAATCTCATTTTTTATAACGCCCACATCGATGCTTCTTTACATTTTGAAATAAATAGGAGAAAATATTTAAATGGACCGACTCTGACATACTCTGTTTTTTACTTCGGTCGCTCAACATTTATACAATAAAAGTAATGTGCCTTTGTTGAAATTATCTGGAATATTTCAGAATGTTACAGATGAAATTCGTATATTTTTTGTGTAAACGTTATGAATTACGAGCCAGACTAACAAAAAATTATCGCCCGAGGATCAAAGTCGTGCAAACGTTTTGGAAATAAAGATTGTTTTATAGGTTTTGCAATCATTTTATACAAAATTGTACGGTAGACAAATGGAAAATGAGAAGAATTTTGTTTTTTTATATTTATATTGAAAATATCTAGATATGCCATTGATTAGAGGTATCAGACCATTAATTAAGAATATGTTTTTGTCATTTAATGTCATTTTTAATTTTTTTCCCTACCATGGCTTTTAAAATTTTAAAGTATTTTATTTTTAAATAAAATGTATCCTTTTAAGGATAAAATTTTAATATATCAAATTGTAAAAAGTTATTGAGAATTAGCGGTATATAATTTTACATATAAAAATGAGTGCACGTGATTCAAGATTTACCACGTCAGAAATCCACAGCGTTGCCAGAATATCACAATAGGTAATAATTAAGAAATTTCTAAAATGTCAACTATTTAGCAATACAATACACTACTCAATTGGATTTTTAAAATAAAAAAAAATAATCACACTTTCAAAATTTCAACATTAATTTGAAAAGTTAATTATTTTTAACAGCTTGAGAAATATTATTAATAGTAGGTACACTTAGTTTTAAAAATACTGCAACTCACTAAAAATACATAAGACCACATTTTCATATAAAATTGTATATTCAAAATTCTTTAACTTACCTCTTTTAGAGCATTAATCGTAAAAACGTCCCGCTATTATTTCTTGATCAAAATAATCTATTAAACCTTATCAGCTTTCTACAGACTATTTATTATTTTTTTTTTTTTCATAGCACAATCACAAAACACAACAGTAATTAGTTTTAAAAGCTATTAAGTTAAATTTAGTATAAATTTATAAATACAATTTATTAATACTGTATGTCAGAGGTAAACGGCACTATGTCCATTTTTGTCAATATTGGAATTATACTGCAGTTATAATAAACTTTTAGTTCTGCACGCATAAGGTAAAACCGGGTGAGATGCCGCGGCGGGTGAGATGCCGCACCCCCTCTCTAGACGAACCTTGAAGTGTCATCATGTCATTAACGAAATGTGCCTACAGTACATTAGTCACTAGCAAAGCTGTATGTTGTGCGGATGTGTGGTTAGAGTTACTGAATCAGTGTATTCGAAAATTTCATTTTACTATATTTTAAGTATCTAAACATTTTATTGATTTTTACTTAAAGATCTAAAACTAAAGAAATGTAAATAATAGATAGCTGCAAGATTATTATGTATCTAGTACTTGTCCTGTAGAATAACTTCGTTAAGTTACGACAATAATAAGCAATTTTGAAACACAAAAATAGCGTGCGGCATCTCTCCCATTGTTGTGGGGAGAGATGCCGCTAGTAAGCCTGGGTGAAATGCTGCATATCTTTCTTGAATGTTTTTGGTTAATACCAAACTATAATTATTTTAAAAAGCAGCAGCAGCTAAAAATAATTCAATTAATATATTACACAGTTTTAAATACCATTAATATATATATTTGTTTTGTTGCAGAAAATGCCAACTAATTATAAAAGAGTATCAAATAGAGGTTCGTGGACCCAAACTAATTTGGATGCTGCCATAAATCTTATACAGAACCAAAATGTCAGTATCCGATCAGCTGCAAAGTCGACCGGTGTTTCCGAAAAAACCTTAAGAAACAGAATAGCAAAAAACAATTTTTTAAAGCAAGCAATGGGTCCTGCACCATTGCTTGGTTATGACGCTGAGCGAAAATTGGTCCAACACATTAATGCATTACAAATTCGTGGATTTGCGCCTACAAGAAGAGCTGTAAGGAAAATAGCCTTTAACCTTGCTGAGGCGATGGGTATAAAGCACAACTTTAATAAAGCAAAAAGAATTGCTGGTGCAGATTGGTTTAAGTCGTTTATGAGAAGGAATGGTACTCTTTCGGTTCGCAAAGCTCAAGGATTATCCAATGCTCGAGCAGAAGGCATGAACAAGAAGGAATGCAAGGAATACTTCGACTTTTACATGAAACGTTAACTGAACACCACCTCATCAACAAACCTGGTAGCATCTGGAACGTAGACGAATCAGGCCTACAACTAAATAATGAACCTGGCATTGTTGTGGCTCAAAAAGGCAGCGATGTACATGTCAGACAATCAACGGAAAGAGGAGAGACGATAACAGTGGTAGCTTGTGCGAATGCTAAAGGTGCCTTCTTACCTCCTTTCTGTATTTTTTAAGGTGTCAAAAAACAACAAATTTGGCAAGAATTAATGCCCGCAGGAGCGGCTATCGAAATGAGAAAGGAATCAGCCTACATTGATGAAAATATATTCATGAAGTGGTTTCGAGATCACTTTTTACCACGAAAACCACCGGGCAAGTGTTTGTTACTTTTAGATGGTCATGGCTTACATACGAACTCTCCCGATATTTTGACATGTGCTTCCAATAATGATGTTGTACTTCTATGTCTACCAAGCCACACCACGCAATATTTACAACCACTCGACAGGTCCTTTTTTAAGCCCTTAAAGGCCCACTACAGACACGCAGCAAGCGAGTGGGGAAACACTAATCCTGGAAAGAAATTGGAGAGGCGTCATTTCGGAGAACTGCTTGCTCAAGCTTGGTCAAAATCTGCAACTATGCAGACAGGTATTTCAGGATTCAGGGCATGTGGAGTCTACCCTTTTAAACCTTCAGCTATTCCCGAAGACGCATTTCTCGCAAGGACAGACTATGATTCCGCACCATCTGACCAAGAATCAAATGATGAAGACGAAATTCCTGTCCCATCAACCAGTTCTGATCCTTCTCCTGTCACTGATCCTTCCACTGTCACTGATTCTTCCGCTGTCACTGATGCAACACTTGAAGAAGCATTTGCAAACCAAGACGTAGCCACTGAGAATTTTTTAATGGGTAAAGAAGATTTGACCACACCATCGACCTCTAAAGAAGTCACTATAATCATCGTCACGCCCATAAAAGATAACTTGCCGTGTTTTCGGGGGAAGTCAACTCCGACAAAACTCCTTCTCGAGGTTTCCCCAATTCCTACACCTATTTCAAGGAAGCCATCTTCAAGAAAACAGTCAGCTCAGGTGTTAACAGACCAGAAGTAATAGCCGACAAAACCAAGAAACGCTTGGCTCTTGTTGTTGAGAGAAAAAAAAAGATAAAGAAAAGAAATTAACTAAAGGGAAGAAAACTGAAAATAGTAATAAAAAAAAGAATGCAAATGTAAGAGGCTATGAAAAGAAAAAAAAATATGCTCGAAAAGAAGACAGTTATTCATCTGAGTCTGACTTTGTTTTAAGTTCAAGTGAGGACGAGTCGGTGCACGACAGTAATGTTTGTGTAGAGTGTTATGAAAATTATAACACAAGACCATCTAACGCAGATTGGCTTGAGTGCATCAAGTGTGCTAGATGGATGCATGAAACCTGCACATTGTATGAAGTAAGGTGTAATATGTGTGGCCCTGCAGAATTGAAAAAACAAATTAAAACTAACAAATAAATTGTAAGTGTTTTATTTTTATAAAAATTTACGTGTAGACTGTTTTTTTATGTTAATTTCCATAAGCCATCTCTCCCTACCCTTGTGCGGCATCTTACCCACCCAGGTGGGTAAGATGGCCAAAGTAAGTTTCTTTAGTTTTCCGATAATACACAAAAAACCCTTTTACACAACATTTATTAATATGGGATATACGTTGAAGTAATGATCAGCGAATAACCTGGAGATTAGAATTTTTTAGGTTAAACCTATGTTAATTTTTTTAATGTGAGAAGAAAGGTGCGACATCTCACCCGGTTTTACCTTAGGTATAAAGAACTATGTCCTACTTTATAAAATAACAAAGATAAGCACTTTATAAAAAGTATCATGTCACATTTTGTTTAGAGGCGGAAGGTACCATGTGAACATGAAACCCTATACCTCTGTGTACATTGCTATCCGCCAACAAATATTTAGGATCACAATTAAATATCAAGAATATGTACAGCCTTTATACAACCTAATGTGCTGGTAATAATGTTAATTCAAAATCGATTGCTAAACAGTGGTTGTATTATGATGTGTTTAACAAACAATTTAATATTTCCCTAAAATTACCTGATACAGACACTTGTGGCGGTCGTGATTCATTTAGTGCTAGGCTCCCGAATCAACTATATCTAGAGCAAAGAAATATTGTAAAAGTTATTAAAGAGGCGCATCTTGTAGAGTCAAAAAACAGATATGATTTAAAAAATCGAGATATTAAACTTTCCATGGATAATCCGAGATATTAAGTTTTGACTTGTGATCTTCGGAAGTGCTTACCTACACTTTTGATTAGAATTTACAATTTTACGATTTATGATTCCTTCGACTCTTTAGTACACTGCATGATGTGGGATGAAAGTAAAGCAGCTCGTGGCGGAAAAAAATGCATCGTGGTTTCTTGTTTATTAAAATGGACCAACAGTGTAATACCTGACTCTACTATTCAACAAATATGCATATGGATGGACAACTGTTATGATCAAAATAAAAAATAAAACGTTTATTGTAATGGCATACATCTAACAACGCTAGTGATTACCCAGACGATGATGAAGAGGAAGTTTTTGACGCATGAGGGATAAACATTAGAATGTAAACAAATATTAAGTTTTACTTTTACTTTACTTTTACTTTACCCTGTAATGTTTGTCATAAAGAAGAAACAAGTTAAAGTTTAACATCGTATAATGTATTTTTAGTACCATGACCCCAAAGATCTTGAAGACGTAAACAGCACTATGTCCACTACATTGTGTTTTAACTTTTTTTTTAAACATAAATCTAGTTCAGTATCACAATATGTGTTTTAAGTAATACAATGTTCAAAGTTAATAATCTGAAGAATAAATTAGACAAGGATTTGTGACATAATGTGTATTAACATACATCCTGTGAATAAAGAAACACAAAAATAAACTTAAAAAGCTTCTCCTGCAAAATTACAAATTTGTGACATAGTGCCTTTAATCTCCGGTATAGGAAGATCTGTTAGCCAAAGGCAGAATTCATGGTTGAAGAATCTACTTGATTGATATAAATGCAGATCGATTGATTTGTTTAGAGCAGCAAGTTCAAAAATAAAAATAGCCATTATGATTACCAACCTCCGTAGGAAGACGGCACTCTAAGAAGAAGACGCCACTGATACGGGAATGTAATACGGTTATGTAGCAAAATGTCAAAATTTTATGCAGAATCGCTCCTTGAAATTTTTTTACACACACACACACGCAGTGATCAACCCTGCCCCTAGGAACATGTGTATACCAATCTAGGAATGGAATCCACATGTCCGAAAATCAAATCGGTCACACTTCGCTAGTCGAAGTGGTACCTATCTGACCCCCAGGTTTTTCCTCCACCCCTCCTCATCGTGTGACTTGACGTGAGGAGGCTTATGATCTGAGTGAATGAAAGTTACTTAAGGTGTCCTGGGTAATGGAACACCCTCTGTTTTTAATGACTGTGGTTATGCCACCTAACTGTAGGGGTAGCCACATCTAGGCTTTTCCCCCTATTTACATTACTGACTCTATTGAAGTTACTCTATCATGACTTCGGGACTTGAGTCCCTAAAACAAAAGAAAAAAGCGTGTGTTCCGACCATAGAGCCCTCAGCCTTGGCTGACGACTCTATGTTCGGAAAAGAGTGTGTGCTCGGTCACTCGGCCGCCGATTTGGCAAAATAAATTTTGTTCTCCTCGCCGGCCGAGCACCCGAGTAGGGTCGGGCCACTGAGCCCCTGTATGCCGCACAAGACCTCAGTGCTCGGATTTCGCGAGAATATCAGTAGTCACCTGATCCGCCTTAGGGGCCTAGTCCGTTGAAACGCTATATGTAGAGCCAGATGGGCCCTCCATATTTGGTCTGTGTTGAAAATGAAAGTTACAAAAATGTAAAGTAAACAAGATTTAAGAATTGGATGAATCCAAAGTGATTTAAATAGAGAGACCGTTTTTTGTTTTTTTTTTGTTTTTTATGTTTTTTGTTTTTATTTTTTTTTTGTTTTTTGTGGACTTCCTTGGAGCTTCGGAACTATAATATGCCTGGGCAACAATTCTATCCTTTTTTTTTCCTTAATCTTATTTGTGTGCGTGTGTTGGGGTGAACATTCCCAAGTGTATACTGCTCTCACTCACCCCGGTGTATATTGGACTTATATCTACCTAGAAACCTAAAAACCTAAAAGAAAAAGCGTACCCTCTTGCCAGAGATTTTTTTGGTCGGTGTCCTATCTTTCTTCATCTTGAGGTTGTTGAAATTTTTTTACTATTTTACTAACACCCTATATATTATACAAATATGTATTATTAGGTAATTTTCTTGTGCTGGAGTAATGAAGATGAATGGAATATTTGCAAAAGAACTTTTAGATAAAGCCGCTGGCATAATAATATTTTGGGCGACAATGCCAGAAGAATGATTCCGTTTTTTAGTAAACTACCTCCAATTCGATGATAAAGACACCAGAGCTCAAAGATTAGGGATAGACAAACTTGTAGCAGTCCGAAAAGTGTTTGAAAGATCCATAAGTAAAATAAAAACCCTATTATGTATCTTTAGAGTATACTACAATTATTGATGAACAGTTGGTTGGTTTCCACTGCCGATGTCCATTCGAAATGTACAGACCTTCGAAACCCGACAAATTTGGAATTAAGCTTGTGCTAAGGTTTAGGTAAGCAAGGGCTCCACATTTCGAAAAAAAAAAAGACGGAAAAAAAAGAAGAAATTTCTCAATTTTTTTTTTGGAGCTTAAGGACAGGCAAATCAATTTTGTCATGCTTTGCTGTAGTAAACAACTTACACCCTTACTTACAACCTTAAATAGAAAGTTGTTTGAAATGTTTGACTTTGGGACGTTAACTTCGCTAAACTATTTGCACTGTAATAAAAATAGCTAATCTAGTAGAAGTACCAACAAGACCGGTTGCTACCACAGGTAGATGAACATTTTGTCCCAGAAACGAAGACCAAAAATCAAGAGTTAGCTGTGCCATATGCAAAAAATTAATTTGTTTGCAGCACCAAAAGTTAGCATGTTATAATAAGATTGTTTTTGTAATGCGTCCTTAAATATACGTATATACTTTTTTATGTCGATTTTATTTGGGATACCACTGTACCCTATGTAGCAGATTGATTTTGCAAAACAAGTGTAGCAATCCAAGTTTAAACGCCTCAAATAATTCATTTTGTATATATCCACCATAATTGACTAATTTTATCATCCAACCAGGATAAGACAAAATTCCGTATATGCCAACAAATAATGATATACACGTAAACATTTTTTTATACCCCTTCAACGGTGACACTGTTTATCTGGAGAGCTTAAAATACTCTTGTTTCCTATCAATGAACCCAGTCGAAACCGCGGTAATTCATCCACATCCTCTGTATTGCTGTTTAAAATCACCGCAGCTAGAAATGTCGTTATTCGTTTCTCGGTTAGTCGTTCCATTTTCAACCGAACTATTCTGGAAAATTCGCCATTAAATGAAGCTTCCATCTGCATTCTAAATGTTTTCGTTTAAAATTGGTGTTTTATATACTAATCCGTTTTCTATGTTGTCAAATACAGAATACATGGGTAGTTTTGAAAAGTTAATTTGTGGGATCGTATTAAGTTGTTTCTAAAGGAAATAATCGTTAATAAATTTATAAACAAAAGTAAAATTTTATTTCTATTTTTCAATTAATTTGGGACAGCCTTCGAAATGATTAAATAATAACAGTAATTGGTTTATACCAGATAAGACAAGACAAGAAATATAAATCAATAGACGGGAGGTTGATAGCCATAAATTTGCTAAAATACAGGAAGTTGTTCAATACAGGGAAGACAGAATATCCAACGAGCTTTGGAAATGTGGAGGAGAAAGTATAACCCTAAAGGTGACAAAACCACACCCATGGAGAAATGGACTCCGCATTTGTCCTAAGACAAATCACAGAAAATGCCATTGAATATAATAAACTGGCATATTTATACTTCGTTGACTTACCAAAAGCTTTGGATTGCATCCAAGTCATAGCACCACGTCCAAGTGTAATACACATATAGCAATTGGTTGCTACTTAAAAATTAAATTTGACTTGTTTTAAGATTGCCATTTAAAAAGTCATATGTTTCTGAAGTAATTAATTTATTCCCTATTTTTGTATCATACATTAGAGGAAGGAAGAAAGAAGAAGGTTTAAACAATCATTAAAAATTTATTGTAAGGACAAATAATTATAGAATAATAACTGTTAATAATAACAGAAAAAAATAGTTCCCCAAATTAAATGTTATGTTTCGGTATTGAAGCTAACACACAATTATTTACAATATAAAAAAACAAATTTAGAGTTTCTATTTTTATATGTTCCCTAACCATCTCTAATACTCTAGAATACATTTTCTAATACTCTCTTTGCTTTTATAATATAAAATTTTATAGAATATGCCATGAAGTTAATTTACTCTCACATACCATAATGCATATTTTTTCTTCGGCATTTATTTTTTGTCCTTTAAAGCTTATGTGATTTATATCGCTGAATATTATTTACTAAAAGGAATGTTGTACGTAATAAATAAAAAGTAATCTAGTAAAAATTAGTTACACAATAATATTTACCTAACTGATAACCTGTATCTATAAATGCACTATGAACTATGCTATAAATGTTCGAAATGTCAATTATGTTCAAGACATGGTCGTATATGGTTATTAAAGGACTGTCGACCGTTTTGTTGCATTTCAGATACAACGCTGGCAAAGGCATTTTGTATATGAATATGCATATTATCCCGTGTTGTGGCTTCGTTGATGTGCGATGTACAAGTATTCTTGATGTCCAAAAAAAATAGTTATGTGGAGTTACTCCTGGAGATCTTGGGGGGCCATTCCACAGTACCATAGTATCCAATCCAACTACCGCTGCAGTTATTATTTAACAATTTAGAGGTGTGCTTATTAGTTCTTTAAGACGAACTAGTTCAAGAGAACTATTTCACAAAAATGAACTTGTTCAGTGAACTAGTTCGCGAAAGAACTATTTGTAGGACCGAAATCGAAATCCAACCCTAACCTAACTGGTTGCCAGATGTCTCGTCTTATCATCGCACAATTTTCTTCGGTTTTCAGTCCTTTTCAGTCAGTCTTTCACTACCGTACAAGTAGTTCGGGTTCGGAACCATTTCTTTCGATCGTATGTTTAGGTTTAAATGTTTTAAATTTATTTACAAAAGATTATTAAGATTTATTTTTTATTAACCGTTTTAAATATAAATATGGTTCACATTGATTTATTTTTATATTTACGTATATTTATGAGTTTATATAAACTCATAGGTATCTATAATTAGGTTATTTCTAAAAGAACAAGATCAAGAAGAAAAAATCAGTGAATTTTCTAGGAACATTAAATAATACATTTTCATTCTCACTTTTACATAAAATTATATTTTATGTAAATGGATCAATCATTTTAACCTCAACTAAAAATTTTTATTTCAAAATTACAATACGAGAAACAACACAGCATGGCAACGTCCAAGCCAATACATGGGCATAAGATCCGAACCATTATGCCATTAAGATAAAACTGTTATTGTCACGTTCATAAGAATTATTATGTGTTATATATATATATTTAGGGATTCTACAGTATTCACTGCCTTCCCTCGCTCAACCGTTTCCATCTCTCTCTGTTGTTCCATTCTCCATCGTTTAGTCCTCTCTTACTCATGGCATCGTCTACTTCGTTCCTCCAGGATTTTCGGGGTCGTCCTCTTTTCCTCCTTCCTATGGGGCTCCATTCGGTTATTCTCTTTATCCATCTGCTGTCGCTAGTTCTTCTTACATGTCCATACCACTTTAGTCTTTTTTGTTCTATATATGTTAGTATGTCTGTTTCTATTGATGTTCTTTGCTTTATTTCGTCATTACTTCTCCTATCCATTCTTGTTACTCTGCAGCATCTTCGCAGGCATTCCATCTCTGTTGCTACTATCTTACTGCTGTTTTTCTTGTTTATGATCCAATTTTCAGCCCCATATGTCATAATACTTCGCACTAATGTTTTATAAATCTGCGTTTTTGTCTTCATATTTAGGTGTCTATCCCACCATACTGAGTTAAGTTGTCGGATTGCTGTTCTTGTTTGTCCTAATCTTTGTGTAATTTCTTCCTCTGTTGTTGCCTTTTTCGTGATTATAAACCCCAGGTATTTGAATTTATCCTTTCCTTTGATTGTTACGTTGTCATCAATCTGTAGATCTTCTATGTCTTCTTCACTTGTAGATAGGTACTCTGTTTTCGCGAGGTTAATATCTAGGCCAGCCTTGGTATATTCTTCTTGTAGTTTCTTCATCATGTAGCTGAGGTCGTCTTGGTCTTGTGCAATCACTACTTGATCGTCTGCGAAACTTAATGTATATAGGTATTCGTTCCGTACCGGTACTCCCATGCCTTCGCATTTTCTTTTCCATGTAGTCAAGGCTTTCTCTAAGTATATTTTGAATAGGGTTGGAGATGTGGAACAACCCTGCAGGAGCCCTTTTGTTGTGGTGAAGTCTCCTATGATTCTTGTTCCCATTTTAATGGACACTTTATTTTCTTTATACAGAGCTTTTGTAGCTTCTATGAGTTCCGTCTGTATTTCTAATTTGTACATTGCCTCCCATAGTTCTGACCTTGGTACAGAGTCATACGCCTTTCTCAGGTCCACAAATGCCAAGTGTATATCTCTATTTTTTGCTTTTTTCTTTTCCAACAGTTGTTCTAGTGTGTATATGTGGTCTATGCATGATCTTCCTGCCGTGAAGCCTGCCTGATCCTCTCCGATTTTGCCTTTTATCGCTTGCTCTATCTTTTCTCGCAGTATCTTCCCATATAATCTTCCTATTGATGATATTACGCTTATTCCTCTGTAGTTTTCGCATCGTTTTCTATCTCCTTTCTTAAATATAGATGTCATATATGCCGCCGTCCATTCCTTTGGGAGCTGTTCTCCATTTATGGCTTTCTGAAATATCCATTGTATCATCCGGTGTAATTTTTTTGATCCGTATTTTATAAGCTCAGGTGAGATGCCTCCAGGTCCCGGTGCTTTCTTATTTTTGATTGCTTTTATGGCCGTTCTCATTTCCCTATCTGTTATTTCTATTTCTTGTTGTGGGAATCTGCTTCGTCTTCGCCTGTTTTCTTTTCCAATGAATTGTGGTCTTTGTTCTGTTAATAGTTCCTTGTAGTAGTCCTTCCATTCTTTGTCCTGTATATTTCCCAATTTAATTTTTTCTTTTGAGTTTTGTTTCAATCCTCTCAGTACTTTCCATGACTCCGAAGTTCTTGTACCTCCTATATATGTTTCAATATTTAAGCAGATTCTTTCCCATTTTTCATTCTTTTGCTGTGTTATTTGTTTTTTCATTTTTCTATCTTTTTCTCTATATTCTTTATAAACTTCATCGTTGTTTGTAGTCAGCCATTTTCTGTATAGTTGCTTTTTTTCTTGAATTATTCTTTTTGTTGGTTCATTTATTTCATAATAGTGCTGTTTATTTGTTATATGTTCTTTTTCCCCAAGGGCTTCGAATGCTGCTTGCTTTATACTCGCCTTTATATGCTTGTATATTTCTTCGATGTTGCCGTATCTGAATTCTATTAATTTTTGGTCTAGACGTTGTTGGTATAGTTCTCTTATTGATTGTTCTTGGAGTAGTTCTATATTGTATTGTTTTTCTCTTATAGTGTTCAACGGTTCTTCTGTGGAGGGGGTCTTGTTATGTTTCCAATTAATGCTCATTTTTGCTGTCAGTAGTCTATGGTCCGTTCCACATTCTGCTCCTCTTTTGACTCGCACATCTTTGATCTTTATTGTGGTATCTTGTTTGATTATTATGTAGTCTATTATCGATTTCAGCTTTCGTGTTTCTTGCGTCCATGTATATTTATGAATATTTTTATGTCTGAAAAATCCGTTGGTGATTTTTAGGTTGTTTAGTTCGCATAATTCAATCAGACGTTCTCCGTTATCTGAGGCTAATATATTATGTGTTATCTGAGGCTAATTGGCATCTCCTTTTTTAAACTAGTCAGTCCATCCCATTCACAAAATAATAAATATATTATGATCTCTTGAGACACAATTTATAATGCAAATCGTTCGCAGTGAACTAGTTCTATGAAAATTAATGAACTAGTTCAATTAGTTCAGTTGAAAGAATCGTTCATTTGAACTATTTCGATGGTGAACTACACATCTATATTTAGCATACATCTAACATTTTTTGAACGAGGCAGTGCTGCTCCATCAGGTTGAAACAACGTGTTTCGTCTAATTCCGTCTAGAGGAAATATCCTCTAACAAAGCAGGTAACTTGTTTGATAAGAACCTACCATATTTATCTCCAGTGACCGTTCGGTCCAAGAATTAAGGTCCAATAATATTTGACTTAACAATGCCTACCCAAATATTCAACGACCACCTGTTGAGACATAACTAGAAATAGGTGAAGATTTTCATCGAAGCAATAATGACAATTATGTCTATTAACGCACCCATTGCGATAAAATGTAGACTCGTCAGAAAATAAAATATTTTCCTAAAAATTTACATTTCGACTTAACATTTCTTCCGTCCACATTCAAAAATTCATTCTTCTTCGAAAAACATTTGCATTTAACTTCTAATACAACTGAATTTTAAATAGGTGAAATTTGTTTTTCTTTATAATTCTTCTGTCGTTGCACGTAACTCTGTATTATGGCCCAATTGGCGTGTACCTATTTATGGATTGTCTATTACATGTACTACAATTCAAAATTAATTTTTATTGTCTAATAATCTCGTTAGTATTATTAGTTTTAAATAGTGCACACTGTCCAAAGGTAATTCATATTTTCCTGCGGCTTTTTTATTTTCGCTATTTTCATTGCATTTTCCAATGATTCCATTGTTATTGTAGTAGGTACATGTAATGCAATTTTGTATTTCTTTTACTTTATCGCTAAATAGTGTTTTATGTAATCTTCCTATCTTTACAGTTTAACG
This sequence comes from Diabrotica undecimpunctata, assembly GCF_040954645.1. Taxonomy (NCBI): domain Eukaryota; kingdom Metazoa; phylum Arthropoda; class Insecta; order Coleoptera; family Chrysomelidae; genus Diabrotica; species Diabrotica undecimpunctata. Next base: position 30,965,447 of record NC_092809.1, on the reverse strand, counting down.
ATATCGTGTATCATAACGTAGCCTTTATCGACAAGGTTGTATCATCTTTTATTTCGTATATCAGCAGCCTCTTTTATTTTCTTGTTTAAGTTAAATACATCGTGTTTATAATTCTATATAATTCTGTATAGAAATTGTTTATTACCCTAAGTATTTTATGATATTTTCATCTTTATCCTTTTATTTCATTATTTCTTTTTTCCAATTTCTCAATTTTCTTCCGAGAACTTTGAGACTCGTGTTATTTTCAATCGTTTGTTGGATTTGTTCACTTTTGTGCTTTAGGTTGTCAATTCTAATAGATTTTTATATTTTTTTATTTATCTCTCTAAGTTCATGATGTTCTTTGCTTCTATTACTTTGCTTTTTTCTCCTCTCTTCTTGTAATGCTTGTGTTTAGGGACTTATTTTTTTATGATATGATTTCTTTCGGCAGTGTATCTTTTGGTTTTCCTCTACAGCTTCTACTATAGTATCATTCAGGATGTTAATATTTGTATTTATGTTCTTATTATTTTCGAGAATGCTGTTTATGTGTTTTTCAAATGGATTTTTTATTATTAGGCTCTGTCCAGATATGTGTGAATTTCCTTTTAATCATGAGATATCTCTCTTCCCAAGGTTCATTTCTAACGACGCTTTTACTATTCTGTGGTCGCTACCTGTTGAAAACTGGTTTAGGACTATAACATCTTTTAAGATGTGCCTCTTGTCAGTGGTCATAAAATCGATCTCGTTCTTAGTTTTTAAATTCGGGCTCTACCACCTTTTTGTAGATAAAACTGTTCATCTGGAATAAATTTTTCTCCAGTAGGAAACTAACTAAAGTTTCACCGCGCTAGTTCCTGTTAATTAAACTAAAAATTTCCAATAACGTTTCTGTCTCATCTACCTTTCTCCTAATGTAAACGTTAAAATCACCAGATATTATGGTAAAGTGTGCTTTTGTAACATTTAGGGCTAAAGGAATGTCATCGTAGAATTCTTCTACTTCATAGTCCGCATGGCCACTTGTTGGGGCATATACCTGTACGATTTTTAAACTATATCTTTCATTTAGTTTAAAGATAAAGAAGCTGTGAAGAAGAAGTGGAATTTCTGGGTTCGTATATCAAATTAAAATATATAGTGGAAGTGAAGTAACGATACCAAACGCCTACCAAATGAATGTGACTTAGGAGCCAGTCATGTGGTGGTAAGATTGTGTAGAGATATTCCACATGTTAATCATAAGGTATATTTGGATAATTATTATACCAGTTTACCATTGCTAGCTTACCTCTCAGCGGAACTTGGTATTTGGTCACTTGGTACAATTCGATGAAGTATACTATCAAATTGTAAATTTATTTCCGATATCGGATTAACAAGAAAGGGTCATTAGGTTTTTTTTTGCGTTAAGAAAATAACATAACTACATATTTAAATAAGTGATGGATTCGACCGTTACTTGATGGAAATTCATTTTATGTAACAATAGAACACTGAAAACTTTATTTTCAAAACTTCTCCAAAATTTATTATAAAATCTTATCACTACAGCAGTTTTGACAGAGTGTCTTTCTCAAGTGATCTATTTAATAAGAAAGGAATAACACCAGATTTCAGAACAAACAACAACTTAGGCAAATATATTAAAAACAACAAGAGCCAAAATAAAAAGCACTTACACAGTGGTGTATACAAACTTAGATGTGGCGACTGCCTAAAAACTTATATCGGTCAAACTGGTAGAAATTTTAACAAACGAATAGCAGAATATAATAGGGCTTTCAATAATAGAAAAACAGATTCTACATATGCACTTCACCTTCTAGATCGTAATCATTCTTTTAATGACAAATTTTAATTTCTTCACATTCAAAATAAAGGTCTTAAGCTATCTTCGTTAGAATCTATGGAAATTAAAAAATTAAAAAACACAGACATAATTTTGAATGACCAACTTGAGACAAACAGTTCTCCCATTCTCGACCTATTTCGTTAAAGACTATAAAGTGTAAAAGCAAAACCTAAAATAGATCACTTGAGAAAGGCACCCTGTTGAAACATATGTAGTGATAAGATTTTATAATAAATTTTGTGAAAGTTTTTGTTTTATTGGTACATTTTTAAATATTGCCTAGTAGTTATATATATTTTTTATATTTGTATATTTCCATGTAAATAAACGTTATTATTATTATTACTAAATGGTTATTTTAAAATGATTATCCATATATTTGTGAATTATTATTATTTCGGATTAGTTATTACTACTTTTATGTTGTTGAAATATTACTGAAATTTATCAAAGTGATAAAATTATAGATTGTAAAGAAATATTTGCACAGCACTTACCGAAGGGTCCTTCATATATTAAAACAATTATTACGCGATGATGTGTCTGACTGTTTAAACGATTTTACAAAGTTTGAATGCAGGTAAAACTTTCTCGCATTTTAGTTATGATGTAAATGGTGGTTAAATAGTCACTTTTGTCGTAAATTGGATTTCAGTTGGGGATGAAAATGTTCAAATAGTTTCCTCGCACTTTAAATAGAGACAATACCAAATGAATAGAAGTAGAAACAAGTGCGGTCAGTTAAAATTTAAATAATTATGATATAATATAATGTTCAAATTTCATATATTATTTTTAATACATAATGTAAAGTTGCATGACAAATTGCTTTACAAACCCTGTTCAGAGTTGCCAAGAGCGATTGTAATTAGCAATCGTTATAAGAGTATATCTATAAGAGTGAATCTATCGCATAGAGTTGCAGAATAAATATTCGACGAAATCCTCGTCTCGTAATTTTACATTTCAGTTTAAAAGTTCCAAAAAAAATCTTAATCATCAAATATATACTCCAATCTACTCGAAGCAGTTTCTTGCAGTTAATATCATGATAAAATTTAAGATCAAAAGAAAATAAAGATACCAAAAAACACAGCGTATGCAAAAAAGCTACATATAATGAGAAATGAAGGCAGATACGAGCTACTCCAATGCATTTTGAAAGGTAAAATTGAAGGAAAAAGCCCCAGGACGAAGAAGAATATCCTGACTTGCTAACCTGAGGGCATGATATAGAAATACCTTAACACAGCTATTCCGTATACCAACCAACAAAGTCGTCATAGCCAGAATGATCGCCAACGTTCGGAATGGACAGGCACCCTAAGAAGAAGATGCTGGAAGCAGCAGAAATGAGGATACTCAGAAGAATTACCGGAAATGCGCTGAGAGCGAATAAGAAGTGGCAAGATTAGAACAAAATGTAATGCACAGGGTACAAACGAGTGGACACTCGTTTCACACAAAAAGACAATTCACCAAGTGTTAGAAGAAGCATCGACCGACCGTACAAACGATGGTGTAACAGTGTTCCATAAAGGCAACAATCCGCTAATGAACATACAAAATTGTTTATATAAACCAATAAAATAAAAAAGTAAAAAATTAATTGTGTTTACGATGGATCATCACTAGGGTAAAACTGACCTATCTCACAATTGATATAAAAGACCTTGTTGTTCTCAAAACAAAACCGAACAATGTTCGCTCTTGTTTTTCTTTATCTTTAAAATTAAATAATATAGTGTAGTAATAAGAACTAATTTACTTTCGAAAATAAAAGACAGAATACAACAAAAAAGAAATAAAACAAAATGGCAGTATACGTTCAAAAATGACAAATGTTTTCATTCTCTACTTCAAACATATTTCTCTATTGTAAAACGTAGCAACCAAATACAAAGCGGCAGTTTCACATAGCAATTCACTGTTATCGCAGCGACTTTTAGCGGTGGGGATATATCTACTGCGATGGGTTTTACTGTTATCTACTGATTCACTACTCGTATGTTTATATGGAACAGTCAGTTTTTGAAGATGGCGCCGAATAAAAAAATAGTTGTAGCTCGTGTAACTACTTATTTATTATTATTGAAGAAAAAATTATTATTGAAAAAAAAGTACCCTCGGTGGCTAAACGAATATACAGTAAACAAAGATATTGGATGAAAACACCGTTATTAAACAGACCTCGTTTTGACATGGAAAATAATTATTTATTAACAGAATTATTAACTGTAGATGGAGATTTTCAGAATTTTACCCGTCTGCCATTCGGAAAATTGCACGAAAAGGTAAGTATAACGAAGAATACAGTTAATATTATCTTTTATAATATACATTTACTTACTAGAGTAAAAGAAATAATATGTACTTAACTTATAATTTTTGTAGATTGCTCCTTTGATCTCTAAACAAGAAACGCATATGAGAAGTCCGATAAGTTCAAAACTTCGTCTTGCGGTTACTTTACGATACCTGGCAAGTGGAAATTCATACAAGTCACTTGAATTCCTAAGCAGAATATCACGAATTACAATAGGAAATTTCGTACCAGAAGCATGTCATGCAATTGTCATTGTCTTAAAAGATAAGTTTTTAACGGTAAGTTCAGACTGTTTATACTAAAGTAAAAGCGGTTTGAAACAAAAATTTATTTATAGAATATATGGTTTGCAACAAAAATATAAACAACTCATTAAATTATTTCTTGAAGTGCTCGTGCTACAAGGTCTCCGGTCGCATAATTATTGTTCCCCTCGGTGTCTTCTTGAGATTCATTTACCTCTTGATGTAACGGTGTTGGAGGCTATGTATTTTCTGACGAATAATCGGTGGCACTATCATAATTTGTAGCAAATATATAGGGGCGGGAAGATTGCGTGGGCGCTGAGTTGTTAGATTTTGCGAGATGTATTTGCAATAACCTCGTGTTAACTATTCCATTAATTTCTGTTTGTAACCGTAAAGCTTCCTCTAGAGGAATACTCCTTAGTTGCGAAGCTATCAGATTGCCAAAATGATCAAATATGTCTTGCTCTGGTATTAAAGATATTTTATGTAAAGCACCATCTACAGTTCTTATGGACTCGTCGACTGAGGAATCTACATCTTCTTCATGTTTTCTTTTCTTTTTTCCTTGCTTTACCTTAAATGGAACGTGAACAGATGTGCATGGTTCAGCTTCAGGGTCACCATTATTTGACAAGCGTGAAACATTGGTTGCCTTTACATTCTCGTCTATATATTGTTTGTCCTGTTAACCTTCTTTGTCCTGTTCAACTTCTTTGCCCTGTTCAACTTCTTGATCCTGTTCAACTTCTTTGTCCTAAAATAAAACAGCGATATTACCAAAATGTTGAGTAATAGGTACCTCTACAGTAATTTTCTTAGAAAGAAGTATTTTTAAAATTTTTGTCGATAACCCATCACCTTTTATGCTACAATTTATCTGAAACATTTTTTAACTCTTTTAGGTGCCAGCTAGTAAGGAAGAGTGGCTAAAGATTTCATCTGAATTCAAAGAAAAATGGCACTTTCCACATGCTATAGGAGCTTTAGATGGCAAGCATGTAGCTATACGCGCACCTGCGAATGAGGGATCCTACTACTACAACTACAAAGGATTCCACAGTCTGGTTCTTTTGGCACTGGTGGATGCAACTTACAACTTCATTTATGTTGACTGTGGTGGAAATGGAAGAATTTCTGATAGAGGAGTATATATAAACAGCTCATTATATGCCGTTGTTAATGGTAGTAATGCCTTACAAATTCTTTCACCTGAACCTTTACCAGGAAAGACACCTATACCTTATGTCATTATTGGTGATAATGCTTTTGCGCTCAGCCATAATTAAATGAAGCCTTATCCGCGATCAACAAATTTGTCCATAAAGCAAAAAATTTTTAATTATAGATTATGTAGAGCACGTAGAGTTGTAGAGAACGCATTCGGTATCCTTTGTAGCAGATTTCGTATATTTACAAGGGCGATAGACGTTAATTTATGCACCGTAGAATCTATAATAATGTGTTGCTGCGTATTACATAACTTCCTACGCCCAGAGACTCTTGTAAATTTTGAAAATAGAACAACAATGAACGTGTTACCAAATATTGGCCATGGGGGAGGCAATTTTTCAAAAAATTTTGCTTGGCAGATCCAAGACGAGTTTGAAGACTATTTTGTTAATGAAGGAGAGATATAGACTTTCAATGGACGAATATATATTTTATGTGTGTGAGTGTATCAAAAACATGTATGTAATTGAAAAATATCAAATAAAAAAGAACATACCTGTGTTAGTTTCGTTTCCAAATTAGAAATGGTTTTTCGAGTATAACATCGTTTAAAAATTGCATATGTTCAAACCATGGCACTGTTGGACAGTAAATATCATCTGTGCTCGTTCCTGTTCGTTGGCTATCATGGATTTTCTTTTTTTCTAATAAATACGTTGCTCTTATGGAAGCTATCTTCTTTTTTGCGGTTTCATCTTTTCCGCAATTTTTGCAATTGCATCCTTTCTCTTCACATTATTCTTGTAAAATGGTGATTTTATACCCCACAAGCACTCTTTTTCGCGGTATAATTCAATTAATAAAAACGTTTTTTCGTCCGACAACGCAATGCGTTTTACAGATGTCGCTATTTTTATCTTATAAAAAAGTTACTGCGATAGCAAAACTAGAATTATTTCTACTTATCGCAGTAATTATTATAACAATCCACTGCGATCGAAGTGGTGTGATTCACACCAAAGAACGGGTGACAGTCAAGCCTCGCCTACCTAACAGTCGCTGCGATAACAGTGAACTGCTATGTGAAACTGCCGCTTTAAGAAGGCATCTCACTTAATTCAAATTTGTGTATAGTTTTTAAACAAAACATAAACTTTTTTATAAACATGTTGCGTAGTTAAATGGAATGGTGTCATATACCAGAGATAACTTAAAAAATATGATTTTTGATTTTTTTATTTTCCCAGAGAAATATTCTAAAAAAATGGAGTTACACCCAATTTTTTACATGTATACTTGATACTATTCGGGGTGACAAATTAAACCGAACGTTGACAAATTCCAAAATTTAATAAAACTTGAAAGGGATAAAAAGGGATCATCCTTCGTTCGTTTTATATTTTTTATTCATTGTTTCATTTTATTATTTTGATTCACGGTATATTCAACTTCACGTGAATTTCTTAGAACAATGTGTTTTTTTGTTACTCATCATTTAACTTTTATATATTTTCAACGTAAATTATTATTTAAAAAAAATATTAGACGATAATTATTTGAACTCACTTCATTTGTTGATGTTGATATCAAATTTAAAATTCTTATTCCTGAGCCAACTGAATTTCGAGAAAATATATTGGAAATAAATAATACTATGTACAGCTAAACAGATTTAACTGCAACGGTGACGATTTGACACGACCAGACACGACAGACTTTGGTTGATGCGGTGTTGCCTAATCGAATATTATTTTAGAGGTATTGAACTATAATATTAATACTCCATAATTTCTGTAATGAGTTTATAATTATACCTATTTATTATCAGAGCACTAATATCAAAGTTAAAATGTTTGAGGTAATTGATAAAATATGTTATTTTCTAAAGCTATAAGTCATAATCATTAAAATGAGCTTGAATGAATAGAAGTCTATTAAATTAGAAAGCTAAATTTGTTTCATACTGAGAATTGCGATATTTAGTTAAAATAAATTGTTTGGAACGGTTGTGGAAATAAGCTTATAAAAATATATTTACATGTTTTTATTTTCAAATATCATCAAGGTCGCTATTTTCGCTGACTACATCAATTAGTGGCTCCTTTGATATCAATTCACGTTCAGTTGCGATGACTTTGTCTGATATTTTTTTCCACTCATCCACAGGAAAGGTTTAAAAAAATTCGTCCGACCGCTGCTGTCTTGACTTAAATGTAAAATTTACATTTCTGGCTCCCACGTATGATTTCAAAGCTGCCCAAACCATTTCAATAGGATTCAAATCTGGATTGTATCGTGGAAGTCTAAATACATCATGTCCTTGTGCTCGTATAATTGCATCGATTGCATATTTTACATAACGAGGTTTATGCAATTTTATTATATTATAGAGATCAGGCTACTATTATACCTATTTCCAAAGAATGAAAATGAGGTGGAAGAAATAATAAAATCTTTAAAAAATAAAAAGTTGTAACGGGTAGCTCTTTCGAAGCGACAGACTCAGTAAAACACAGGTTGAAATAAAAATAAATCTATTAGTTTCAACGTATATACAAAAATAAAAATAAAATGTATTATATGTCCCCGTCTGGATCCCGCGAGAGTGAATTCCCCGGCGGATGCCTGTAAAAGAAAAATTATTATTACTAACAAAGAAAATGGAATAAGCGAATTCAATCGCTTACAGACTTGTGCTCGCTTTCACTTCAATCCAGCGGAAGCGCCAAACGCACTCGCAATCGAAATGTTCGGTTGTGCAGATCCACGTTATACGGTAACGTTCAATGCACGATACCCACGGGTTCTGCTTGATTGAGGACAGAGTATAATCCTCAGTACAGAAGTCGTTCTGTCCGGGTCGGCTCGCAGATTTAATACACCAGCGAACCAGGGAGCCTAGAGCGTTAGCCACAAGACTAATCTAATTCCGCCAGTCGCTCGCCTTAAATAGCCGCTCCGGATCCCACATCGTCGTCTGGGTGCATGATTATCGACACTCTCACGGTTCGAACTGTTGAACGTCTAGCACATCGGTACAAAGTCACCCGGACATGATAATATTAGCTCTGAAACTTTAAAATAAAGACCCAAACAGATTTCAAAACCCTTAACATACATAATAAATGCATGTCTTAATTTACTGCTTTTTTTCAGATATTTTAAAAACTGGAACTATTAAATTACTATTTAAATCTGGCGAAGAAATATATTGTCAGAATCATAGGCCTATCACCCTAATCTTAAGCATAGGCAAAATATTAGAAAAAGTAATTAAAATAAGACTTACTTTCTTTCTTTCTCCCCTTCCTTTTACCCTAACAGGGTGTCGGATAATAAGACTTACAAATAAAAAAAATTCAATATACTATCTGAATGTCAGGATGGATTTCAAGAAAGAAGATCCACTAAAGATGCAATTTGTGCTCTAACATCTAACATCTACAAACATTTTGATATTGCAAGAACAGTTCTTTGTATATTTATGGATTTATTAAAGACATTTGAGACTCATCATCATCATCATCATCATTCAATCTTCGCTTATCCACTGCTGGACATAGATCTCCCTTATAATTTTCCATCTATTTCGATCTTGTGCCTCTTGCATCCAATTCCTATGACTACGTTTTAGATCGTCAGTCCAACGTGTTGGTGGACGACCTCTGCTTCGGTAGGCATCATCTCTTGGTCTCCATTCCAGTATCCGCTTTGTCCATCTATTATCTGTCATTTGAGCCACGTGACCTGCCCAGTTCCATTTCAGTGTTGCTACTCTCTCTACTGCATCAGCCACTCCTGTTTTTTGTCGTAGCTGGCGATTTGGGATCTTGTCTCGTAGTGAAACGCCCAACATAGCACGCTCCATCGCCCTTTGACACACACGGATCTTTTGAACTGTTCTCCTTGTCATGGTCGGCGTTTCGGCACCGTAAGTTAACACTGGCAAAACACACTGATTAAACGTTTTTCTTTTAAGGCATATTGGTATATCAGACGATTTGAAAATTTGGTTCAGCTTGCCGAAGGCTGCCCAAGTCAGTCTTATACGACGGAGAAGCTCAACGGTTTAGTTATCTTTTCCTATGCGAATCTCATGACCTAGGTATTTATAGGCCATTACCTGGTCTATGGATCTTGTTCCTACGCATATATCTTCGCTGACTACAAGATTTGTCATCATCTGGGTTTTAGATATATTTATTTTCAATCCCTCTTCTAGCGAGGAAAGGTAGAGCTGATTTAAAAATTCTTTGGCCTCATCTATCCTATCAGCTATTAGTACAATATCATCTGCAAACCTTAGATGGCTAAGCTTTTCTCCGTTTATGTTTATGCCCTTGTCGGTCAGTTTTGCCCTTTTACATATATATTCCAAAAGCGTAGTAAACAGTTTCGGCGATATGGTGTCCCCCTGGCGTACTCCACGTTGTATCGGGAATTTTTGGGTTTGACGATCACCCACTCTAACACTGGCTGTTGCGTTTTGGTATATATGTTTAATTATATTTATATACCGATAGTCAATTCGGCATTCTGTCAAGGCTTCCAACATTTTGACGTGACAACGTCTTAAATTAGGTTGTGGCTCGGAGTCACTCATGAAAAAGTGTAACGCCCGCTCACGTCTGTTACGATGAGTCACCGAACGAGAGAGAGGCCCGCCGGACCGGCGAATGCCTTGCGTCTCTCTCCCACTCAAACATGATCGGTCCGCTGCGCGCGCAGCACTAGAGAATTAGGCGCGTTGAATCGGTGCGTGCTTGTGTCTCTGTCTTTCTCGAGCGTTCTTGGCGTTGGAAAACCGAGAAAGCGTCATAATACAAGTTTACACGTGTGGTTAAAGTATCGTCAGCTGTGTCTGTAGTGAAAATGTGGAGTTCTTAGATTCGTCATTTACAACAACTACAACAATAAAGGTAAATAATTGTACACTAATATTTCATTATCGTAAACTATGATTGATTGATTAATTGTTAGATTGACACAAAAGTTGAGAAACTGAGTTTATAGGTTATGTCATACTATTGACAAATGTTGATAGTGTTAAGTAAATTATTAGTTTAAATCACTCTGCAATCAATCGTAATTCAGTCGATTGAGAAGAAACAGCGCGTTTCAACTGCAAACAACTATTGTGCAATTTAATAATATTCATATCAATAAATATTCTACCGAGAAAAAGACGTTGTCAGGTAAAATCTTCGCCCGTAAAACCGACTTTACAGGCAACCGATTTTTTTTGTTGATTTACGGTGTCGAATGCCTTTTCATAGTCGACAAATATTAAAGCTAGTGGTTTATTATATTCAGTGCATTTTTCTATAAGATTTTTATTACCAGTAGGTGATCGTTTGTTCCATAGCCTTTTCTAAAACCCGCCTGTTCTATGGGCTGATAAAATTCCAATTTATTTTCTAGTCGTTTCGTAATTATTTTTGTAAATAGTTTATAAATATGTGAAAGTAGACTTATGGGCCTATAATTCCTGAGGTCGGTAACATTTGAGACTGTTATACATAAAATATTGCTAAGTAAACTTAAAAAATATGGTATTAGAGGGCTTGCATATAATATCCTAGAAGTTATCTTCTAAACAGGAAACATGTTTATAAAGATGTAGAAATTAGTAAGGGACGAGTTATATCCTATGGAGTCCCGCAGGGAACAGTCTTAGGACCAACTCTCATCAATATCTACATCAATTATTTATTCAGACTGAATATTAATGTTAAACTAATAAGCTTTGGAGATGATGCAGCTTTTTCAATCATGCGAATATATGGAGTAATTTACAAAAAAAACGAAACAGAATTTATTTCAATTCAGAAATGGTTTCAGTTTAATAAGCTTACCTAAAATATAGATAAAACAAAATATATGTCATTTAAATCGTATGCAAGTAACCTTCCAACTATTGGCTCATTAAAAGTCAATACGAAAAATGAAATTTTATATGCATACGAGAATAAATATCTAGGTAGAATAATTGATAAACATTTATGATGGAATTCTCTGGAAGCAAATAATATAGTAGTCAAATTAAGAGGGCTTATATCAAAATTTAAATTTTTAAAACAATTTTTAGGAATAACTCATTTAAGAATTCTTTATTATGCACTTATACGATCTCAACTTACTTATGGTCTCTTAAGCCGGCCGCTCACCGGTGTACCTGTTCGGGTAAACTTGTAGCAAGTGTACCTGTTCAGGCAGAGATCGAATTTAGCCATACACGTAGCGTCAAACCTGATGGCAGTCTCAGTTAATGTTTATTATTAACATGATGACACCGACTAAGCGGTGACTACGACGACGCGGTAGCCCTAGTAGGTCTTCTTGTCATTCTCAAAAAAAAAGGAAAGAAAATCGAGACAAAAGTGGTGTAAAGAATGATTGTTAAAAAGAAACCAATACAGTCATATCAATTTGTTAAAGGAATTAAATATAGAGCCTGAAGATTACCGTAATTATTTAGGAATGGATGAAGCAACTTACCTTAAACTGCTATCAATGATTACTCGATCGACTTGTTCAGAGTTCGATCTTCAACCGAGACTAAGGTTTACTAAGTGCTACGTGTGGTCAGTGCTGCTATATGGCGTAGAGGGCTGGACACTCAAAACGAGGGATATAAACAGATTAGAAGCTTTCGAAATGTGGCTCTATCGCCGTATCCTAAAAATACCATGGACAGCGAAAATCACAAATATAGATTTCCTTAAAAGAATAAACCAAGAACGCCAACTTTTCGAAACCATCAAGAAAAGGAAAACGGCGTATCTAGGTCACATCATGCGAAATGAAAAATACCAGTTCCTCCAACTTAAAATCGAGGGTAAAATTGAAGGCAAGCGAGGAATGGGACGCAAGAAAATGTCCTGGCTCCGAAACATAAGGCAATGGACAGGGATTAACGACATACAATCTCTGATACATATTGCAAGAAATAGAGAATTAATGGAAAATGTGATCGCTAACATCCATTAGTGGATTTGCATCTGAAGAAGAAGAAGAATGATTACTCCATCAATTCGGAAGCAAGAGACGATCATGAGAAAAGCAATAACACCACATGAACGACTAGCAGCTACATTAAGATTTCTTGAAACAGGTAGATCATATGAATGCCTCAAGTTCTCTAGCCTAATATCAGCACAAGCTCTTGGCAGAATTATTCCCGAAACATGTGAAGCCATTTATAAAACTCTGCAGAAGGATTATATTAAGGTATGCTAAAAAAAATCAATTAAATATGGATATTTATTTAAATATATTAAATAATATTATAATATTATTTCAAACCGGCAATAAACGCTGCTGCAGACGTTGTACTGTTTTCTGGAATGGACATTTGTACTGGTTGCAAATCTGAATATTCAGATGAGTTCGAGTATTGCGAGATGTATGAGTGGGCCGTTTCTAGTGGGTTATTGTATGTAGATCGTTCCATTAGTTGCGGGCTATAACTTGATGTGTCTGAATTGGGACTTGGAATTGGACAGGCAACAAATATTGGGCTGGAACTACTGGAAGAAGACCTAGGAAGATTAGGCTGATACACATTGCTAACATGGCTGAGACTTGAACGATAAGTCAGAGTTCCCATTTCAGCTTGGTACATGGTGTAGTTAATAATTTTCTCCGCTATGAGTCGCTGCTGTTTTTCCAATGCTTTTATTTTCATCGCAATACTTCTCCCTAAGAGATCATATCTATCGTTCGGAGTCTCGACAGGTGCAGGACGTTTAAAATGATCCCTCACCGATAGTAATACATCAGTTGCTAACGTGTCTTGTCTCTTTTTAGTTTTAGCAGATTTTGTTGAATTTTGTGCTTGTCAACATTGATCATCTACAGATTGTTCTTCAATAGTATTTTCGGTATTACGATCATCAAGAGTATTTTTTGCCGGGATTGTCTGAAACAATAAATTAAAAAATATTAAATAAATATTTAAATATTTTATTTTTTTTTTATGGCAATCGTAAAAATCGTTTGTGTATGCAATGAAAAATCGTAATCTAATTATGTAGTACGTATATATAATTTTTTTTTGTTACAGTTTCCAGGTTCTGTGGAAGAGTGGAAAGAACTAGCACGACTATTTGAGTAGCAACAAGCATGTCGATATAGTACCACCTGCTAGCAGTGGATCTTATTACTTTAATTATAAAAATCGCCACAGTATGGTTCTCTTAGCAGTCGTGGACGCCAAATACCCGTTGTTTATATTAGCTGATTTTGGTACAAATGGCAGAATCTCAGATGGGGGTGTATTACAGAGCACAAGTTTCTTTCGAAACTTGCAGAGAAAATATTAAAGGTCCAAGTGCCGACGACGTCAGTATTAGTACTAGATGTCTCCCATATGTTTTTGTCGCAGATGACGCATTTCCTCTGAGAGCCTGAGAGATTGTCTCGTACGAGACTTATTGTGGAGAATGCGTTCGGTATATTAGCTTCGAGATTTAGAATTTATCATACTACGATTAATTTAGATGTGAATAATATTGATAAAGTTGTAATGTCCACATGCGTCTTGCATAATTTTTTAATGACATATTCCACAAATTCTTTTGCACCAACAAATTGTTTATATAGTGAAAATACTGAGGATAAGACAGCTATTTTAACCGGCTATAATACCGCAAGTTCTAATATGAAGCAAAAGACAAAGACTTCTACAAAGACGAAGTCAAGGAAATATTAACAATGACGGAAAATAAGTGAGGCAAGAATTTCAAAATTATTTCGCAATCGATGGCAAAGTCCCGTGGCAAGATAAGTATATTTGTAATTAAACCTAATTATAAGATGTATCATTTAACTAAATAAATAAAGTAGTGTATTTACTTACCTCAGAGTTATTTTCTTCTTCGATTTCCCCTATATTTGAAAGTGATTTACGGGGGATATCTTCATCACCAAGGAAATCAAAAAGATTGTAGTACCACAACGTAGGCGTATAAATGTCATCTGTAGACGCACTAGACAGGAAATACGGAAGGTTTTATACCAAATGCTAGTCTTATATTTTCTTCGACAAAAAAAAACTGATGATTACCACGGAAATATGGACGCCGATATTTTTGAACATTGGTTTGAGAAAAAATTATTAAAAAATCTGGAAAATCCGTTATTAATAGTCTTAGACAATGCTTCGTATCACACCAGAGAGGAGGAAAAGTTTCCCACAAGCAGCTGGAAAAAAGAACACTTAAGAAAGTGGCTGTCGGAGAAAAATATAGAACACGAACATCTAGTTTTAAAAGCTGAATTATTAAGTAAGTGCAAAGAACACATTTTTGAGAAAAAATTTGTCGTTGACCAAATGGCACTAAAATATGGTCATGAGGTCCTAAGACTACCACCATATCACTGCCAGTACAGTCCAATTGAATTGGTGTGGGGATCACTAAAAACTACTATGGTAAACATGCATGTAAGACCACAGACGAAACCAGCGTTTTACAACTCTGGCAAGATGCACTAAACCAAGTCAATGAGGAACAATGGCGGAAATGTATTGAGTATACTGAAAAAAAAAACTTTTAGAGTAATATGAAATAGAACAAGTTATTAATGAAGTAAGACCTTTAATTATTCGCAATGATGAAGATTCAGATGAATCGGATAGCGAGTCAGATAGTGATGATACCTGTCCATAGATTAAGACATAGATAGAAAAATTAACACAAAAAAAAGGGTACCAACCACCAAAAAAAAAACAAAAAAATAACAAAACAAAAACCGCATGCAGGAGAGAGCCAGAGGCACGCCGCACGGCGCTCTTGAATGCAAGCACCAAAAAAATTAGATTAGCAAGTAAGGTAGATCAAGGACATGACTAAACGAATGACTGGGTATTAGAAGACGGATGAAAGGATTCAATGCTTGCTCGCTCTCGACTGCACTTGGTGCAGAAAAGGGAAAGCAAGTATCGGCACACACAACCATCATTAGATCGCCGAACAATTGCTTTGACCGGTAGTGATAAAGCCAAATGGGCTAACCTACCACTTAAATGTAAATACACGGAAATCTCCCATTGCCTGACGGGGGATACCACGAAATAATCGGGACCTGTCTCGGAAGACCAGGGGGCGGAGGAAAGCCGGGGCTGGTTGTACAGCAGGAGGACAACCTACCTCGGTGGGTTTGGGAACTTGTGTGTGGGAAGTAGGAATAAGTCTTTGTTTTATATAGATATATATTTTTATAGATATATTTATAAAATATATAAAAATAAAAATATAATACAAAATTTTGAGCACCCAGTATTAACATTGGCAAATTTTTTTATGATTAAATAAAAATGGAGTTTAGTACACGCTGAAAAAGAATTTTTGTTTTTTCAGCATAAATATTAACCACAATATTAATTTTTGAAGTTGCATGTGTAATATGAAAAATTTTTCAAAATCTTTAAATATCTTAAAAACGGCTATTTTTTTGAGAATGGTATCCCAATAAAAATCGATCCAGAATTTTACGTAGATTCTAAAAAAAAAACAAAAAGCACAGTTTCTATTTAAAATAAGAAACTTAATGGCGACTTCCGGTACAACCGTAAGTGCTAGAAGAATGCAAATATTTAAAAAAATGAAGAATGCTTTGCATAACCCATTATTCCAAGTTTGCAGAAACCAGTGACGACCAGAACTTTGAAAACTTTTAACCAACATGTTGCGTGAATGACTCTGTATATTTCATACTCAATGTTTATCAATTTACATTATGATATTTAATTATTATAAAACATAATACAAAGTTATTTTATTAAAAAAATCCCTAATGTCGTATTATCAAATTAAGAAAACCGTACATTTTTAATTTGAGAACCGCTGACTACCTGAGGCAAATCTCAACAGAAACTTTTATTCCTTATGCGACAGGCTAAAACGATTCTACTATAGTTATACATATATATGTAGTAATAGTTAGATTAATAATTGTGTTACTAGTGAAATTTTTAAACGAATATGGTAGAGAAAATAGTATAAAATATCGATATAGGTAACATGGATAACTTACCTAGTGATAAGGTTAATAGGCCACACTATCCAACGGTATTTTTGAATACACTCTATAACATAATAAAATAAGGCTCTTTTTTCATAAAGCAATTCAATTAATTTAAATTCTTAGAAGAAACCTTGCCGGAAAATCGATAGCCCTTAAATTTTCATAAGAACCTATGGCATAGTTCTTTTTAAGGCTTCTCGGAACTGCAATGCATGCCGCTAAATTTTTAATTGAGTTAACCCATTCAGAAAGAAGTTAGCCGGATAAAATAAGAAGTTATCCTTAAAGTTCGAAAGTTTTAAAGTTTTTATTACCAAAAGTGACTATCATGATATATTAGAAGTTAACTGAATTAGGTGAAGTTAGAAGGATAATAAATAAAAGCTTTATAACCTTTTAAAGAAGCAAAAAGCAATAAAGAAGTTGTAAATGTCTATTAAAAATCTAAAATATTGAATAATTATCTTAGTAGTACCACAAATGTAAAAATGGTGCTATTTTTACGATACTGTACCTAAAGTGTTTTTTAACATAAATACACTGTTTTAACACACTATTTTTGACAACAAGTTTCGCAAAGACAATACTTATTAGCACTATAAAAAGTCTGTGTAAAGAGTATTTAGCTTTATTTAAAAAAATATTTTCGACAATAATATGAATAACATATAACAGCTGTAGCTGGAAAGCAGTGGATAAGAATTGCAGAAGATAGAAAAGCGTGGAAGCAATTGGAGGAGGCCTATGTCCAACAATGGATAAATGAAGGCTGAAGAAGAAGAAGATGAATAACATTGTAACTATACTTACGATGTTTTTCAACTATGGATCAAATAACATCTATAAAGAATAACCTTTATTTTGGTCTAATAACTTGTATCCTATCTTATGTAAATATAAGTTATTCAACAAAATAACCTCAATGTAAGTACAAATTTTGAATTACTTGGTGGAAAAATCGTTGTAACCAATGTTACAATATTGAAAAATTTTATTATTGATGAATATTTTTTACAAAAACATTATAACATTGTATACAATGTTTTTCTCAAAAAATTTATTGGGAAAGTTTTTAAAACTTCATTGTAAGTTATGATACAAGCAAGCAAGATAGTGCAATATTACTATAAATAACAGTCAAGTCAAATTACCAGGCTCTTCTAGTCAGGAAAATAACAGATAAGAAGTAAATTCTTTATTAATAACTGCTGAGCATAGTGAGCATGTCTTAAATTTTTAAAACTCGCGTGAAGATACTTGTTTAGAATTTGAAACAAAAATAATATCACCTATATAATTTACGACCGAATTAACTTCTATTGATAAAAATACTTAATATAAATCGACAGCGGAAAAAACGTCAACGACAGAACGTCAACGACAGAACGTATTGCACTAATAGACATAGATTTAAACCTTGAAATCCCAAATAAAAATTTAACTCATACTATAATATCAGTAGCAAAACAGGAAAAACAAGACTTAATTAAAAAGAGAAGAAGACAAGTTGTGCAAGATCCAACACTTAACAAAACTAATAATTTCATTTCTACATAAATCAGTTTTAAGTGCAGGTCATTTTCTATTTAAGTTAAAATATCTTAAAATAATTTTAAAACCTGATAAATTAACTGAATAGCTCATTTCATACAGACCAAAATGTTTACTTGCTAATATCAAAATTATTAGAAAATATAGTTAAACTCAGATTAGAACTAATATGAGTATAATAAGAAATTATACCAAATTACCAGCATAGATGTCGTGAAGACCTCGTACCTGTAAAGAAAATTTAATGAATTACTAACAAAAAATTGAAAAACCTGAAAAGTAAAAAGTACAATAATTATACGAAAGAAAGAAAATCCTACCACTTAAACTACTTTCTTATTCTATAATCCTATTTAACGATCGTCACTTTTATGCATATTAATTTATGTTGAATCATTCTTCATTCACTCTGCATTCAATAAATGCTTCAATTTTAGAAGAAAGTGGAAGAGATTTTTTATGTATCTTTTATATAAGACTAATCTTTCAAAATCCAGAAACTTCATAATTGCCATATTTGCTGACGATACAGCACTATTAACAACCCACACAAAGCCACATTTGGAACAAACTACATCATGGCTGTTAAAAATTATCCCTAACAGGAGATATTTTTGGAGAGGATATGTTATTGAATCAATGTTTAAAATAAATTCCGATCCCTACGTAAATTTCCAGTTACTACACGATGACCTTGATTGCAAATCGGAATGGTGCTCTACTTGGATACTGCCTCTTAATGTGAACAAATGTGTAGTTCTTCACATGGGTAAAAATAATCCGTGTCTTTCTTACTCTATTAATGGGCGCGTGTTAAAAACAGTGAAATCACATAATGATCTAGGTGTTATAATTAATAAAAATCTAAGTTGGTCAAAACATATTTTGCATATTTCTAAAAAAGCTAACAGTAAATTATATCTACTAAATAAAACGTTTGCGAAAGTGTCATTTATGAGCTCAGTTCATCTATATAAACTGTCCATTCGTCCAGTTCTGGAATATTGCGGAACTGTTTGGTGTCCGGTATTAGTGCGCGATCGTAATATGCTCGAAAACGTACAGCGGCAGTGCACTAGGATGTCTTTTGGTCGCTCAAGACATACGTATACAGAAAGACTGAATATGGCCAATCTCACTACATTTGAACAACGTCGACTTCGAGGAGATTTAATTATTACGTTTCGAATAGTAAAAGAAAACTTTGGAAATGTGAGGGATATGTTTATACTAGACAATGACAATCGTCTTCGTGGCCACAAACTTAAGTTTAAAAAGGAAACTTTTTTAACAACAACTAGACAATGTTTTCTCTGTAATCGAGTGTTCTCGATATGGAATAGCCTTCCGGCTGAGATTATAGATGCTCCATCTCTCAATATTTTCAAAAATAAACTGGATGACCATCTGTTAAATAGTTAAACATTTAATTTGTACCAAACACTTGCTATTACCTATCTTTTTGTATATTTATTTAGTTAGTTAGTGCTTAATACGTAACTATTGTAATGTAACCATTTAATTGCATACTATATAATATTGTATTCACATGGGCATATGGGTTTTGCGACCCCTGCTCAAATTTATTGTAAAATAAATAAATAAATAATTCCCATTGTTAAAGATATATTGATAAGAAAACTGCCCAACCATTACACCGAACAACAAGGGAAAATCAAAGTGCGATAATGGAAATAAGCTAAATAATCTAAATACCTTGGAATATAGCTGAGATCAACGGCCACAGTCAAGTAAAGTAACATTATCTATACTCTAACGTAATGTAGAATAGACCAACAACACATATTCCTCACCAAATACATCTGTGATAATGCTACAACTTGTGTAAGACTTAATAAGGACACTGGTACATTTCGTATTAAAACAGACGCTCGGGAAGGAGACAACTTGACTTCTGAATTGTGTATAATTTTTCTAAAATGCGTCTCTAAAAGAAATTTGCAGATGACATCGTTATCATTCCGGACAGCTTTGAATAGACGTAAATATTGCTCAAAGTGCTCCATACTGCCACAACAAGAGTGAGTCTTAAAATAAATTTTTCTCAAACATAATTTAGTCCACAGCAAAAATATCTTATTTGTATATATATTTGTATATATCTTATTCTACAAGCATTTCAGACATAACATTAGAATAAATCAAGATACCCAAACAATCGAGCTGAAGACAAAAATAAGCTCAGCTTGGGCTTGAGGAAAGATAAAGGATATTTTTAGGTCAAAGATTCCAATGCTCTATGCAAGTGAAAACTGGAGAATTCTGAAAAAGAGCAGGATAAATGCAATAGAGGTGAGACATGCAAGAAGAATAGTTGGAAAGACGAAATGGGATACACTAAGCAACAAGACTATTAGGAGAATGGCCAACCAAGAACCAATGATGAATAAAATAGTAAAGACACAAATGAGCAGGTATTGACATCTTATGACGATAAACTCAACAGAATTACAAAAACACTTCATAAATCAAAGAACATCGTAAAAAGAAAAAAAGGTAGAAGGCAAAAATGGATACACCAAGTAGAAGAGGCGGGAAAAGTTAAACGAAAATCACTCGAGGAATTAAAAATAATGACAGGAAATAGAAAAAACTGGACGATATGGGTGAATGGAAATTAAAAGAGCTAGCTCAAATCTAATACCCTGATAGAGTAAAAGGAAGGGGAGAAAGAAAGAAATAAAGACTCCAATATGTTTAAAAAGAAAAGTATTTAATCAGTGAATTCTGCCAGTGATGATCTCTAGTGCAGAAACCGTAACACACACAGGAACAACAGTGAGTAAATTACAAGTTGCGTTAAAAGCAATGGAAAGGATAATGTTAGGTCTACAAGTACCTAAAGCTACTATACGCAAAAGATTAGAAGTAGTAAACGTTGTAGCACTTTCTTTTTCACGAAATAGGTCACAAAAATCGATATGGTATATTTATATTTTTTGCGTTTTAAAATAGTAGACTAAAACGCTCTAAGAGTTTGTTTGTTTTAGCAGAAAGTTGTTTTTTGATGGGGGAACTATTTGCTGTCTCTTTTTCAATCTGGTTTTCTTTGTTCTGATTACAAAAAGTTTTAAAATATTAAATAAGATTTTAAATCCACAAGGAATCTAAGTTCCTGTAGTTGGCTGTATATCATATATTACAAAAAATTTTATTAAAAATCCTTTATAAAAGGTATATAATTTAAAAACCTAATCGGGCTATATCACAAAACGTTTTCGGAATCTATATTCCATCATCAGTACACTAGTTGGGTATACATGTATAGAGCCACTAAATATGTGGGTAAAAACCCGTTAAAAAATGTTTTTTAAATTTGGTTTACATTATATGGTGATAAATTCTATGATGATAAAGTTACCAGTAAATTTGGTTACATGGCGACGTATGACTCCACGTGAAGTTGCTGGTCCTGAGACGATGTGTTTACGAGGACCTGATGAAAGCAACTAAAACTTGACAAAATATTGTATTTTGCTTCGTACTACGCATTAGGAAAACACTTGAACACCCTGAGAGCGTTTATCTTTGCGGCAGGAAATTTGTAAACAAGGGACTTTTAAACAAAAGTGGTGAGCGAAGCGCGGCATTGGAATTTTTGCCATTAAGCTCCGAGGTCCCGAGGACTGAACCTCAGGCAGAAAGGTGAAACAAAAACCTGAGGGTAACCTGCCGCAAGATACTGCCGAGGAATTATGAGTGTGCCATAAAATAAAAAAGTGAGATTTGGTTTTGGGTTCCGAATATTATCTTTATTATTGGCCTTATCTATAGATTGGATAAAAATAATACCGATATAGAATATGTTGTTAACAAAAATTAGCTGTAGTCTATTTTGCTTAAGTTGGTGTTAAGCAGAAAAAATGACTTTGAACTGTAAGTCATATTATTTATTATTGAATTTTTTGACCTAGTAACCTGATCAAACAATCATTCTTAATAGAAATGGAAACTTATTAAAACCACTACAAGATATACACTGACGCTTCCAAATCTTCAGACGGAGTTGGTGCAGCCATCCTTACACAAAATACATCCTTAAAATTTAAATGCAATCATATTACTTCGTCATACACTGCAGAGTTGTTTGCAATATTACAAGCACTTATTCACATAAAAGAGTCAAAACAGTCCCCGTCTCTCATAATAACCGATTCATTAAGCTCACTTCACACTATCAAACGTTTATATACCAATAATCCAATTGCCTCACAGATCCAATCAGAAATAGAAATTCTAAATAATAATAAGATCCTTGTTGACTTCATGTTTGTTACAAAACATTCAGGTATACAAGGAAATGAAGAAGCAGATGAACTAGCCCGCTTAGCATCCTTTAGTCAGGACTCCATTCTTATTAATGAGGTTTCTTGAGATGACTTAAAGTCAGAAATAAAATATAAAGATTTACGTGCGTGGCACAATAAGTGGAGTGCATCACAAAATAAACTCAAGGAAATCAAACAATTAGTAAAACCGTGGCTCCAACCCACAGCGATTAGACACGACCAAGTGAGGATAACACGTTTGCGACTAAGACACAGTAACTTTACACATAAACACCTCTTTAAGCGAACTATGCCGCCAATGTATGAAAATTGTCAAGTAACACTCTACGTGAAGCATATACTAACTCAGTGCAAAACATATGAAGTAGCAAGAAAGAAGCACAATATCCCAAATAATATAAAGGAAGCCTTAGGAAAAATCATGAACATCAAAAACACAATAAGTTTAAGATAAAGACTCAGGACTGTATCAATTATTGTAATTTTTTCTAACTTTACCTGTATTATATTTTTTGGGTCGCTAATAACCCTTGTGGTTACAGCGTAAATAAACAAAAAAAAGACTTACCAGAAATTTAAGGACAAAATCAATTTTAAGAAGTAAACTGAAAAGTTTTACTTATTATGACATAGATTTTATTATTTAGGTATATTTAAACTAGTGGTTATGTTTTCTAATATTATAAAATGTATTCTTAACTTGATTTTTAAAAAGGAATTATCACTGTATTTTCCTAAATGTTGACAACACAACATTTGCTCATGTTGTTACCTGTACTATGAATATGTTGTAAATATATTGGGTAAATAAAAAATATCTAACAAAATTTCTGCTAAAACTTAAAGATAAAGAATACATTTTACAACTCTATAATTCACTTAAAGGAATGATTTGCGAATATAAAAGTATATGTATATTATGATTTTTACAATCTCAGAATGAAAATTCTTTGAAACCTGAAATATAGTTCCAAGCATTTCAATTTCTACGGTAGCATGCTCTAGATAGAAATCGGAGTTTACGAGCCCTTTGGTGATTGGTGATTTTAGTTGTGGAAATAGAGTATGTCAAGGTCCCTGAACGAAGTACAGGTATTGGTTTATAGTAATGCAAATAATTATATAAATTTTATTGAAGTTAGCTTAATGTATTTTCCTTTTATTACGTTATATGGACGTAGTATTAAAACAATAAAATTAATATTCGTATGGGAGATATGTGGTGTAAATAAAATTTTTTACTGGCATCCCAATTATATTACAATGTGCCTACATATAAATCGGGGCTGGTAAGCGTTAAATAATATTTAAAACAGTTACGACACTTATGTGACGAACGTATCTATTTATATGCTGTTCTCAATATTAGTAGTATACGAGGTGATCAACGTTTGTGACAAACTTCGTTACATCTGTTATTATACAAGATACAAAAAAGAGGGTATTTACAAAAATAGGAGGTAGCTGTAAGCTTTACATTTTAAAATTATTTACAAATACACAAGGTCTTCCATAACACTGTACCGCATCAAAGATATAAAGATATGTGTTTTTTTAATAAAACACCCTGTACTTTATTTTAAATTAAAAATCTGCTTCACTTCCTCGTTACTTTATCTTCTTCCGGCCCTTTCACACGACAACATCCCGTTTTTTGCAGGTACAGTATTTTGCAGGGTCCTGTTGAGTAGTATACGTACTTGATACTTGAAATCACACGAGCATCCTGTTTACGGTATCCAGCAAAAAACCGATCCGTTTAAATTTGACATTCCGTTTTGCCACTGGAATGGGTCCAGTAAAAAAGGATCCATTATACGTATAGTGTAATTAATGGAAGTGTTCTCACCACTTCCTGCATACCGTTTTTTACTGGTTGCCGTGCGAGGAGTAGAGAGAGATTCCCCCGCCTCGAACGCAGCTGCCTGTTGACCGTGCCCACTCCTTCGCTCAATCTCAATGCTCAGTGCTTACCAGTCTACGCAAGGCCAGTTTTGTGATTATGCTGCGAGATGACGCAAACCAAAATAGACCCAGAAGTACTTATTCCTTTTATAGTTTTATTTTTGAAGTTTGTATTATTTTGAATGAAGAATTTGAGGGGATGGAAGATGAAGAAAGAAAAAATTATGGTAAGTCTTAAATTTAAATCTTTATTGAAATAGTATTAATTTAGCTCTGTATTGCTTCATCTTACCACGATACAACTCCCACTTCAGACATAAAATAATTAGTGAACTCTCTTCGTATTGTATCTGCACAATGTCCACCTCGCGTACTTAGATCGCTCCGTATATTTAACCAAAATGTTGATTCGTTGCTTTCCATGTTAGCATATGAACTTTCATTATTTATTATATAGTTATGGAGTACAGTGCAAATTTTTACTATCGAAATAGCGGTACTAATGCTTACGTCCAATGGGCGATGAAATATTCGCCATTTGTTTGCCAATATTCCGAACGCACATTCTACGTAGCGTCTGGCTCTAGTTAATCTATAATTAAATATTCTTTTATTTTTATCTAGATGAGTTCCTCATCACCACCAAATTATAGTGTAAACCGAATCCTTCATCCTCTATTATCACAAAAGGTACTCTTGATTCCAAACCTTCAGAAAGAGGACGAGCATCCGGCAAATCTAAACTGCCATCAGTTAGCTTTTTCCAGAAAGTCAATTCTTTGAATATAGAGAAATCACATTATTTGCCATATGAGCCTACGCTAATATAGATGAATCTATAATTCGAATCCACTACTGCTAGTAATACAATGGAAAAAAATCCTTGTAATTAAAGTGCATAGAACCACTGCTATTTGGTTTTTTTAATCTTATGTGTTTCCCGTCTACTGCACCAATACAGTGAGGGAAATTTGCTTTAGTAAAGAATCCGTCAGCAATTTCTTCCCATTCAAATTTTGTGTTTGGCAGTTTCATATACTCTTCACACAAGTTGTTTCATATAATATTTGTTACGTCTATAATAATATTACTGATTGTTAAAACTCCTACTCGATAAGTATAATGTAAATCCATAAATGAACACCCAGATGCCAAGTACCTGCAAATATTTTTGAATGTATCATTGTTTTCTTTTCCAGCAAAACATATCGTTAAGAAATGGAATCAGATTAGAGACAGCTGGTCAATAAGTTTAACTGCAACTAAGAAGACCAAGCAATCTGGATCTGCTTCAGTGAATGTAAAAAAATACTGTTATCACAGCCAGTTGTTGTTTTTAAAAAAAATTATGGAACCAGGAGAAACATATGACAGTGTAAATAATGAAGAAAAACACAGGATAATACAGATGTTGAGAAAGTTGAGCCGGAAATTTCTATTAACCAAAATGAAGAAATTGAAGATGAACCTTTTGTTGTAAATCAAAGCTCTAGACAAGAAAATCCTACAAGTGGTGCTAAACGATTTAAGAACAGTGATGCACCAAGACAAAAGTTTAATGTAGTGGATCAAAAATTTATGTCATTTATCGATCACCAGATGAAAATACAAAACAATTCGCAAAATGAAGATCTTAACTTGTCTTTTTTTAAAAGCTTACTTCCAACAGTTGCCTTACCTTACGATGATCAAATACTAGAATTTCAAGCAGGTTTCAAGTTTGCTGCAAAATATAAAAAGCCACGATAGAAGTCAACCACCATCCACTTCCAACTACTCGTATCAATCACCACAAGGTTATTTAACATCAGAGTACGTTCAACCATCGCCAAGCCCGTCAACTCAAAGTTCGTCACAATTTGACCACTTTCAACGCTCACCAGCTGAATCAACTCGCTCTGATTTTCCAGACGTTACTATGTTGTAATTACACGCATACACGCCATCATAAACACATATTTGTATTCTGTTTTTTTAAATGTTTATCCACTTTTTTTAAAAGGTTGTCAAACGTGGTCATAGACATTCTAAAGTAATTAAAAAACTTTGATTCATCCTTTCTTAAATCGCCCATGAGATTACGAAAAATACCGAATTTCGGTCGTTGTTTCAGAATCGGGTGGACCCAAAATCTTCTTTTTTTACACTGCCGGCGGCGGCGGTAATAATACAATATCGCAAGCGTGTTCACGTCCATCACCTCTAAATTTTTGTTTTAATCTGGCAAATATAATATACCGCCCATTGCTCTACCGCAAAAAACGGGATGCAAACTACTGTGTGTGAACACACCAGTGGTTTTTACGGGATTCAGTAAAAAACCACTCCTGCAGAACTGAACATCCGTGTGAAAGGTCTGTTACGGTATTCATCCGTCCCGGATGTTGGCGATTAGTCTGACTATCTTAACTTTGCTTACAGCTTTTCGTAATAATACGGTTGTAAACGTATTAAACCACTTTGTCAGGTTTTGAAGCCAAGATATTCTTTCTTCCTGGTCCTCTTTTTCCAAATATCTTGCCCTGAAGAATGAGTTGCAACAAGCCAGATCCCTGTTAAAATCTCATAACCCGGCCAATTTTACGAAAGACCTCAACATTAGTTACACGATCCATCCATGAAATTTTTAAGATGTATCTGTAACAGCATATCTAAAAGGTCTCGAGCTTTTTTAAAGAAACTGTAAAAAATATCCAGGTCTCTATTCTATATAATAACGTAGAAAATACATAGCATCTGATAATAGAGATTTTGGTGCCAAGTGATAAATTGTAACTTCTTGAAAGATATTGCATCTTTACAAACGCTGATCTTGCTTTTTCTATGCTTTTTTTGTAGAGTGGTCCGGTTGGCTGTTTATGTTAGTACCAAGGTATGTGTAGCTGTTTACCTGGTCAATTCACCAAAAGCCATGTATTTAATATTTTGCACTTACTGACTACCATGTACTTTGTTATTTTCGTATTAATATCCAGTCATGTTCTTTACTCACAACTGATATGATATGCGCGACATTACTTTTTGCAATCCATCTAAGCTATCTGTAAAAACTACTACATATCCAATATTATTTAGAATCACTTCGTTGGCTAATACTTTTTCCTGTAGTTCTCCCAGTGCTTGCTCAAAGCAATTCCAATCATATATGAACGAAGGTGGTTATGAGCTTATCAGTTTTACTCTATCAAATGCCTTCTTTTAGCCTATAAAACAAATCGACGCACATTGATGGAAGAGAAAATTGTAAATTGTGTGTACGAGGCGCTGACGGGACCGACGCGATGCATATCGGTACATCCACTTCTCTTTGAAAAAAAAAATGTATCATACCCTTTATTGTAGCGTGGAGCCTGCAACGGTGTCATCCTTCATGGCAATTTGAATTTTATTCTTCTGTCGTTGTTGCAGCTCACCCTTAATTTCTTTATCCCCTTTTTCACCAGTTTTTTCCGGACGATTGCCATGAAGTCCTAATAGCTTCCTGATTATGGCTCCCCCGGAGTCGTTATTCTTGCGGCTATAGGTCCCGTCGGTATGTCGTCAGCGCGGCGCTTATTTGAGGCTGATGGTGGCGTTTTTTCCCTGGCTTGAGTGGCAGCCCCGGTCTTTCTGGTGTTCGTAGTGGGCTCATCTCTTCGAAAATGTCTAGTATGTCTTCCATGGTTTTTTATGGACCTGAACAGATATAACACTCTAACACAAGCGGTTGGCCTTCAGTCAATACCTACGGGCCAGTGGAGATATATAACTAAATAACAAAATAAGGGTCATTGGTCAGTTAAGGTTGGACTCTACATTGTTAGAAACACTAATATTCAAACATCGCTTTTTTAAGTGGTCATTTTTATAACGAATGTGGCCAAGATTTTATTTTGATAGAATTAAAAAAATAACCAAAAAAAAAACTATGTGTCTCAACATTGGGTGTAAGTAGTAACTTCCACAAGTTTTTTATAGTACAGACCTTCATACACTTCGCCATACTTCAAGAAATGCTTTTCACAGAAAAAATGATTTACCCTGTTTTACAAGAAGACAGCTGGACATAGCATAGAATAGTTTAGTAAGCTATCTATAAAGTCTACTCGAGCTGACAGAAACCCTGCCATCCTGTCAGATCTCTTGCCAGTTCTGATTAAAAGGCCTCTCATTAAGCAAGCTGAATATTCAAATCTTCGGCAGTAGCTCAACTATGTACCTGTAATTTACAATGGGTTTTTCCCAAATCTGCGACATGATGGTCAACAAGTAACACATGGAAAACGATCAAACTTAGAAGAAGCTGAACAAGGACACAGCCAAATTGACGATTTGGATTAAAATTACGATACTGATTCTAATAAATCATAATCCATTTCCATTAACTGTACAGGGTGGTCCTTAAGTAATTGTACAAAAAGAAATAGTAGATTCTACACTTTAAAGTATTACGATTTAAGCCAAATTGCTTTAATAAA